>NC_138155.1:18228879-18256379 GCF_964199315.1 Orbicella franksi | reverse complement strand
GCAATGTGGAGTGGTATTGAGGGGAATCAACGGCTTTTAGGTATGTTTTCTGTAACATTTTCGGATTAAATTAGTCATATTAATATTTTGTTTATTTGTTTCGGGTCAGACCGTTTGATACATACCTTATATTGAGGGCACTTCTAAGACCATCTCACGGATCCTACAGCCCTACAACATTCGTGTAGCCCACAAACCTGCAACTACGTTACGACGCTTACTGACCAACGTGAAAGACAGAGACGAACCTAACGACAGACAGGGAGGAGTTTACAAGATCAAATGCTCGGACTGCCAGGCTTCCTACATTGGTGAGACTGGCAGAAACCTTAACACAAGACTGACTGAACACAAACAAGCCACGAGAAATGGTGATGCCAACAATCACATTGCTGTACATCATCAACTGACAAACCACAACATTGACTGGGACTCTGCTCAGTGCTTAACCTACAGTACAAACTATTTTCAACGACTGACTCTGGAAAGCTGGTACACTAACCTAGAACAAACGCCTCTTAACAGATGTCAACAACTACCGGCGCCTTACAAACGACTTATCCATGACAGAAACGAAACTGACAAATGCACTTCTAACAGACCGACTTAACAATACACGGACCAAAAACTGACCTATATGACTAACAATAGATGGATTGAAACCCACCAATGACTGATGACAAACTTTACATGAGGGCGCGATTTTGATTTGCTTCAAGATATTTCAACTCGATTAAGTTACAGTCCTTTAACGTCCTTAATGCTAAACAGCATTCCAAGTTGACCCATTAAAGTGTCTTAATGAACTTAAAACGTTTTGGTGAATCGAAAACATTAAGGTTCCAAGAAATCTCTTGTGTTTGTTATGACAACCATTCAGTGTTGCTTACATTAAGGAAATACACGCCATGACAAACTGGACATGACGGCAGACAGGAAATTAAAGAAAGTTAACTCACACTGTTTCGAAAACATCTAAAAACTGTTTTTATGTAGTAGACATTATGTTTCTACTGATAGCAGTGAATTGACAGGATTTTAATTAATGATAGCCTTTTACTTTTGCCATTGAAATCGATTTGTCTCTTGTTCTTGTATAATTATTGTATTATTTGTGCCCAACACATTGGCATAGATTTTCATTTTTCTCAAAAGGGAAATGTTGCGAGTTCGAGCATGAAACTTGACATGGTATGTGTTTAATAATGATATTTTAAGGCTGTAAAGTAAAATAATCAGAAAGTGAGGTACCAGATGCATTTTTATGCTGTTAAACATGACCTATATTTTGCTGTTATTTTTCAGACGCTTTATAGGTGTTTTTGAAATGGTTAGGAAAAACACTACATCAACATATGTGAGATTAGTTTAAAATGAAGAATAAATTAAAGTAGTTTGAAGTCAATTGAATTTAATTTTAAGACTTTAGCAGCGCTTCGTCCTCGCAACTTGTTTCAATCATTTTATTCCACGAAAAACTGCACTTTGATTGGGCTGTCAAATTTTTGTGAATTTCTGAAAATTAAAAATTCGCTGGAAGCTTTAAAGATGTTTTTAGAATTAGGTCAGCTAAGGGTATCTTTTGGCAAAATATGAGCAATTTGCCAAATGGGTCGTTGATTGGCGTTTCTCGATCCTTAAACAGTCAGCCATTCTTAAACACATTGTACATAGGTTAAAGATATACAGTACCAACATGTTATTGGTTACAAAAAGAAATATCCATCATGTTTCAGTGCTAAATAGCAATGAAAACCAAACGTGTTGTCACAAATTTGGTTTGCAAAAAGACAATTTGTATCAGGAGTTTTTCTCACCCCACCCCAGCATTGTCAATGCAATTCAAATCTTTTCTCCTCCTTTCTCTCCCTGCAAGTCAATCGTGAAACTGATACTGATATCTCTTTTCCTACCCCGATCAATGATGTTGAATGCAAAGCTAGGCTTTTACGTACTGGGTGAAGCTTCAAAGGAAAGCAAATTGATGGCTGAATATCACATTATTTTAAAAGGGAATAGAGGCTTGAGTTGTGGAGAAGCTCCATAATCTACAGATTTGATGCATCTGCCACAGTCCATTACATACTCACTGCATACTAGCACCGTGGGATGCGCTGTAAATACCTAGGAAGCGTTGTTATTTGAGAAAAGCCGAACAGTGCAATTTAGGCGTCCCGCACATCCTTGTTCCTGCAGATTTGAATTTCTTCTAGGAGGGCTTAGCTAAGTGCAAGGGAATCTAAGAGCAACTGGGAAGAACAGACTTTGAATGCTTCAAACACTCCATTACTTATCCTGAAACAACTTCTGGTAAGCTGCAGAAGTTACTTGACCTTTGCCACTGATTTTCATTCCATGAAATTTTTCCATTTCTCAAAACACCCACATCTTGCCAACATAAGAGACACCTTTTGTTTAAACGTCAGCAAATTTCAAGGACGTTTTGTAGCTTAGGATATCCTTGTTTAATTTCACTGTGTGAGCAAAATAGTGGAAGTTGAGGAAGTGTTATGTTCGTTTGTGCAACAATAGGGAGTTTAAGAAACCACAGCGCAACTTCGACAATGACATCAATTAGAAAATGAATTTATATTTTACATATGAATCTTGTGATACTCTTAAGTCACTTTCCTTTGTTTTTCAATGTCAAAACTATAACGACACTGAATCTGGAACAGGGCAAAACATTTGAAATGAAAATCAGAAAATTAGCTGTCGTGGTTCAAGTTCTCTGGACAATGCAAAATTTGGTCATTTTACGTTATTTTGCAGAGGAAGGCCAAGAAATGTACCAAGAATTATAATGCATGTGCACAGCCATTGTTCTACTCATTAAACCTTTTGTTTAGCGACGTTCCCCTTGCCATTGCTGTCGCCGTCATGGTTTTTTTAAACTCTCTAATATTGAAGAACAAACATGACATCATTTATTTGGTGTGTCTCTGGATGTCCCCAGCAACAAAATCTGATTCTTAAGGTGACTGAACACAGTTTTTGATACCTATGTTTCATTCACCTTTTTCTCTAAAACCTTTGATCCTTCCGTCGCCAAAAATGGCAGCAAGCAAGTTAACAACACAAACTTTGGTTTTTTGATGGTTAAGCCGACGTATGTGCCGTTGCCATGGCAACACGAATAAAAATAAACAGGCCTTTAAAATCGGTTTTGTTTATTTGTAGAAAATCTAGTCATTAGATTTTCTTTATAATTTGCATGCACCAAGCTTGTAACGATTCTCACAAGTTAAGACCATTTTGCTAATAATTTAACAGAGAGATCTTTAATTATCCTTTGTTGAAGGTTTACTGGAATATCTAGAGTTTCCTCTGTTAAAGTTCAGTTATTTTCAATAGTCCAGTTACTTATTTCCTACAGTATTTTCGTGCCAAATTTCGTGAAATTCTAATGAGTGGTTCATGAGAGTGAGTGTAGCGTAGTTCCGAGAGTGCAAATTTTCATTCAATCGCACTTTTTTGACTTACTATGCATGCGCTGCATTTAACTGGGTTTTTTCGGTAAAAAAGAAAAAGCTGCGAATTGCTGAGTTCTTTGCATCTTTACCTTTTCTAACATATATTTATGACAAAAGACTAAAGCCATCAATACACTGCGTTCAATTATAGAGAAAAATAGCACAGATAGTGCGGGTGTTGAGTAAATAAAATGATCGCTCTATTGACATCGGCATGTCTGTTTTTTTTGCAATCCTTGTGCGCGCGCTGAATTGCATCAGCAAAAGCTCGCGTGAAAAGTGGGTTCGGCCACCTTAAGTGCACTGTTTATTTTCATGAGAAGAGTTGCCTCTTTCAGGTTATTGGTAGCGAGGGCACAAGGCTTTTATTAAATCCATAATAAAATTAATTTTCTTTGTTACGATTTGTTCGATTAATGCCGCCTTTTTACTTATTATTATTATTTGTAGCAGGTTAATGGGCCAATCCTCTATAAGTAAAGCAAAATTTCCTACATCATAAGAGAGTCTTTTAGAGTGGAATTGACATAATTTGAGCCAACGGATTTACACATGTTTTGTTTGTAGTATCGGCTAAGTGTATATCACACATGACACAAAGCAGGGAGAGTGACGGTCTGATTAAGTTTGGTTCTATATACTTATGTCTTTTCACTATTACAGGCAATTTCTAAGTTGAATACTTTTTTAAAAGCATTTCAAACGTGAAAGACATTAATTTGCCTTGATTGTGCTGTCACAAGCGAGTAAAAATGTTTTTACCTATTTTGGCACGTTGTATTACATTGTGAATTTCAAAGGGGCTGAATTGTAATTTTCTTGATTTTTGATTGGCGTTCATGCAAAATTGCTAGTAGATTCCACAAAAATGAAACTAAACCTAGAATTCTTTGACTGAACTGTCCTTTGCTAGAGTATCAGACAATTTGAAGTACTACCGGTCAGCTTTTTTCCTCACTGAATTTGCATAGCTTGTGGGTTTTGTTTTAATTAGAAAAGTATGTCTACTTAATTGGGATAAAGTTCACTCAGAAAACAAGAGAAATTAAAATAATCACTCTATCTTGATTAAGGAAGAATCAATGTATAAATTTAAAGTTAAGAACATTTTACAGTGATGTAAACGTCTGTGTAGCAAGAAGCTGAAAAGTGTAAAATTTCTGATTATTGCAAAGTGAAATCTTAGCTTTCAGTATGACGACTGTTTTCCATAAATTTTTTCCATTATATTAGATATTTCAAAAAACTAACTCGATTTCCTTCAGTTACTTACCTAGGCATTCAAACTGGCAAAGTATGAGCAAAATCAGTTTTTCGACCGTCATGGCCATGATTTCTTTGATTTTTGAGTTATTTTTTTGTAAAAAAAATACCTCTTAGTCGGCGCGTCGGGTATGTTATGGACGGGTCAATGGGTGAGTGAGTGAGTGAGTGAGTGAGAGATGTATGTATGTCACACCAATCAGATTGGATCTACTATGAACAGCCAATCAAATTTCTTGTTGTAAAGGTAAATGGAACGTGAGAAACACAAGGTATGTATAAACACAAGGACTTTGGTAATTGAAAAATAAAGAGTGATGTGTATGTTGCTGGTTTGCGATTTTTAGTCTGGTTTGGAGGGGAGTGTGACAGTTACATACGTACATTGGGTTGTTTTAGAGTGAATAATTTTCAGTGTAATGGTGGCTAGTTATGAACGAGATGAGTCTTGAGTTTTGAAGCAGTTCATGAGTTAGCAGTAGGCAAATGGCACGAGATATTTTTATTTTTAATTACAAAGGGTAAGTTGATACTTTTGTTTTTCACAAGGAGTTAATTCAATTGGAGGTCACGAATCGTCGGTTCTAGTTCTTAGAACATGTTTTAGAGGAGACGAGACTATTTAGATTTGAAGCAGTTCTAACGTTTACAATAGTAAGTGCAGGTAACGATTGCTTTGTTCTTATTGCATGCAAATATAACGAGATATTTTTATTTTTTAGTTACAATGGGTAATTTGACACTCTTGTTTTTCACAAGGTGGTAAATTCAATTAGAGCTGACGAATCGTCACCACTTGTTCCCACGAGATGTTTGCTATTTTTAGTTACAAATGGTAACTCGACACTTTTGTTTTTCATATGGGAGTAAATTCAATTAGAGCTTACAAGTTATCGGCTATTGTTTCCAGGATATTAAACAAAAAAGAAGCTTTCATTTCTGGACGGTTTTTACGTCTCTGCAGTAGCAGTTTAATATTTTTATTTGATGGGCATTTTATGACATTCTTTTCAGTCTGATATTTTTTAAAGGTAAAAAGTATGAAAACTGTTCAAATGTTCTTTGAAGACTGTGTGGCACCAAGTTAAAGTGCAATTTAATTAAATCAGACTTTCAACGTGCCGGAGAGGTTTTTTTTCTCTTTCTTTCAATTTTCGGTGAAGTAGTGTTGTGTAACAAGGGTAAACTTACGACTCATATAAAATGCGAAAAGTTCTCTTACTTGAGTATTTTTGAGCAAAAATTCCTCTTGGGGGCTGGAAGGGCTCCCGAGGGGGTACTCCCAGAAAAATTGGTCGGGGTGTGTGGCCCGCTTCCCAAAACCCTTACCCTATTTATGACCAAAATTTGCGATATTCCTTACCCTATTTGTGACCTGACCAAAAATTCGAAAACCTATTTACGACCTGACCCTCAAATCAAAACCCTGTTTCAGACCTGTGTTATAATAAGCTCCCTAGTTCAAACCAATGTTAAATTACCGTAAACATAAATTTGTGAAGGGCTTTTGTTGATTTTCTTTTCGATAATGATGAAAAAGTGGTTTCTTCTTAAAGCATACCCATATCAAGGCTAGAGTGCAAAAACCATACCCTATTTATGACCAAAATGGCCAAAATCAGCTAAAATCGATACCCTATTTATGACCAAAATGGCTGAAAAACCATACCCTTTGGGGCCGCACAGACCTATATAGCCCATATAAGGGAGTCCCCCCGCCGGGGGGAAGGGCTACATGATCGGTGAGTGAGGGAGCTATGCATGTGCGAGTGTCAGACCAATCACAGTGTGGGTTGTATCAAAGAACGAATAAAATTACCAGTTAGAAAATAAGATGGTAGCTACATTAATCTGGAGACGTGTCAGATTACTTTAGTTTCTTCAGTCAAACATTTTATGGCTTACTATTTAGTTATCTTACCATTACTGGTGTAACATTGTATGTACATCATAAACTCCCAGTTTCTTTCTTGCTGTACATCGCAACCAAAAAACTTGTCAAATCAACCAAATCAGTTCCATGAATGCTGCTATCTCTGAGACTTATAGTTCACAAAAAAATAACTCTTGCACGCCTTGCGTGCCTATGTTTAGTGGCAGTTACTCTTAACCTTATTTCATTTCCAGGTACTTTGGGCAGAGCAGCAGGTCTTGCAAAACTACAAACTTTACTCCTCTCGTGGGAAAGTCATTTTCAATGATCCAAGGTGGAAGGACCAGTGGTACATGGTGGGTAACTTGTGCTATACATTTTGGGTGGGATTATTATGCCTTTAGTGATGGATCAGAGGGTGCTGCTTGGTATAAGAAATTAAAAGGTGTAGAACACTTTTTTATATGCACACTGCTGTTAATTTGGACAGAACATGCTACATTTAGGTAGGAGGCTAACTGTTGTCATCCACAAATGTCACGCTTGAGGAATCAGTCTCTAGATAAATAACTTATCATTTGAACTTGCTTGCACTGTGAGCCAAAAAATGAAGAGAACAAAATATAATATAGACAGTTTTTACTCATTTGATTTAAAGCCATGATGGCTCTAGGTTGGTCCAGGCTGTTAGGGGCTGAGGCCATCTGATGCTCTGAGCTGGCAATTTTTTTCTTTCTGGAAGGGCTTTGAAGAACATGTCTTGTGAATTACTGCTCTGTGGAAGTCATCTTGTGATTGAATCAGTACAGGTCATCTGTCACTTGATGAATGGAATGGCAGATAGGGTTACTTAGAAAGTTCTAGAATGTCAACTTGAATGGAGAGGGGAGGGGTTAATTGCCAGGATGAAAAGCGTAGAGGACTGGAAATACTTCACAAACTCGTTTTACAATATATGTATCTTAATTGCCCTTACCAGGGAAGTAGCTGTACAAGGGAAGTCATCAGAGTGCTAGACTCTGACTAGACTTTTAGAATGCCTCCTGATTAAATTACTTCAAAGCCAAGGCTTTTTGGCACATCCCTTAATTGGTGTAGCAGAGAAGAAAAAAGTTATTTTTTGAATGTTAAAAAAAAAGAATGTGTGCACTTTAATTGTAATCACTTCACTTAATTGAAATCACTTCTGGTGAAACCTATTGTGTAATGTTTTCTTTGTGATTCTCCAGTTGCAAAACAACAGATGTTGTCTTTTGCCAAGCGATGAAAAGCCGCAAGCGAAGGTGCCTTAAAAGGTGAAAGGAAATATAGTCAACATGCAGCAATAAAATTTACTTACCAGCTGACACAGAAAGTTTTTGCATGCCACTGCAAAATTTTGACCAAGATCTCGGCAATCTTGCCAGCCAAAAACTTGCTGGGATTCTTGGTGAGATCTCAGTGAGATCTCAAAATCTCAGCAGCCAAAAGCTCACCAAGAATCTTGGTGAGATTTCAATTAAGATCTTGCCAAGATTCTCGCCTAGATTCTCATTGAGATATCAAAATCTTGGACGCCAAAAAAACTGGCCGAGAAATTGTAAGTTTTCTTGGCAATCTTGCCAAGATGTCAAAATGTCAACACACGGATCCAGATATCATAAATTAGTTGAGAGAAATAGTCTCTAGCAGACAAAATAAACACACTGAAATACAACTCCACTATGTCAAAAACAACCAGATTTATTGACAGATTAAAGACCATCATGTACAGTTAAAAAAAGCTTAACAGTGTCAGAGACTTTTAGCTTCACTTCACATTTAGCTACTGAAATTTAATGAGAAGAAAAATTGTCATTTCTGAATCTAGAAATATAGGAGAACTAAACTTTATCCTCGGGTCGTCACGTCCTTTACCTTGAGCACACTAGAATAATTAACCAGTGATATATTAAATCTGTCAGCCGCAAAGAATCAAAGGAAATTCATTTGGCTTGGCTACAACTTCACCTCAAAGCGGATATCATGACAAGGTTTATCTTCATCAACTGCTCAAGTTTTGCATGTTGCTAAAAGTTGTTCGATGTACACAGACTTCAGTCGTTAGGTCACTTCAACATGGTCTTGAAAAAGACTTGCACAAGATGTCCACAAATCCTCTTGTGATTACTCACATTCATGATGAAAACGTCAGAAATTAGTTTACTATAGTTCTTTTTCTTGAACAATTAAAGCAGCTCTTTCCATGGTAACTAAGTCCTTTGTACTTTCAAAACATCTTAATTTCCCACAACAAGAACTCCGAAGCATGCTCTCCTGTCATGGGATGGCATGTACTCTACCCCACGTGACTTAAGACATCCAATCACAGTGCTTAGTTAATGATCTTAGTAGGAAGTATTCCCATGACTAGTCTGTCTGCCGCCTGCATTGCTTGAGAAAACAAAAAGAGAATCCTACCTCTACAAAGCCAAATTTGAAAAGTAATTTTTTGGAGACAATTGAGTCATCATCCCTCAAGTGAATTGAATGGTCATTGAGTAACTCAAAGGTAGGCCTGCCCATAACGGCTAATTTAGACAAAACAAAATTTCAAGATGATCAACAAAACTCTTATCTTAACAAGAGGCTCCAAGTAGCCTATACTCATGTGCAAGAGAATAGAAGTCATATAAAATAGATACGCAATGCTTACATAGTCAGACAAGCAATTTGAAAACGTTTGCCATCTGACAACTAGAAATGATACGGGAGAAATACTAATTTGAAAAAAGTGCATCATAGATCTAAGATATAGATAATTAAGATGCAGGAGAGAAGATAAATGCCATAACGCAATATGCCATCTTTATTACAAAGATATTGTCAGGCGAATGGCATAGAAGTTTCCAATAATCTTGGTAAAAAGTTTTAGCCCACTTGTTACTTGAACTTTTGGTGGATTTGTTCTTAACACCTAAGCTAGTATATAACTATAACTGAACTGAACAACTTTAATCTGCATTTCATAATGGCGGCAAGATAATGCCGAAATGTCAAGTTAGAGCATGTATTTTTCTTTTAAAACAAATGGATGACATGAAATTCAGTGTTAAGGGTAGGCTGAGAGCCCATGTTGACTTCTGGGAAGATATTCACGCCCCTTCTTTTATTGTCCACTGTATCATAGAAGGTTACAAAATACTTTTCTACACTACTCCTTCAGGCACTTCATTCAAGAAAAACCATTCGCTTTTCCAGCATGCTGAGTTTGTCTACGAGGCTATTTTGAAGTTAGTCTCTAGTTCCAGGGTTGCCCAGGTTGCAAAATCTCAGCTTTAAGGCACATCAATCAGCATGTATACATACAGAAGTTTAAATTTGAGGACTGGATGGTAGGTCTAGATTATTTTGAAATGGGTTGTTATTTTAGCATGTTTGGTCGGAAAAGCAGCCATCACCACCTACTGTAGATATTTTTTCCTGAACATGAGCCCAACCTTGGTTTCAGTTGGGTTATGCCCAATGGGGACACAAAATGCTTTATGTTTACTGTTCTTCCTTTTGGACTATCGTTTTTGGGATCCTGTTCAAGTTATTACATGGTTTGGGATGGTTTGGGATGGAGTTCAAGGTGTTATCAGTATTACTGAGACCTAGTTGCAGAAGTGCTTAGCCCTTATTGATAAGGCACTTTCAGACCCTAACCTGTCGGCTAGAGACCTAGCTCCATGTGTTGGAAAAATCATTTCTATGAGTGCTGTCCTTAGGAATTAACCTGAGCAGCATCATCACTGAGCATTTCCAAATGTTTGTTGCAGCAGCACAAGCCTGGGATACTCCTTCCCCTTTAGACAAATATTGTATTGTTGAGCTTACATTTTGAGGGGATTATCCTGGCAATGTTTATACCAGGAATGTACATCTTATTGGACTCCTCCATTTATTTCAGTTTATTCGGATGCTAGCGATGTTGCTTATGCTGGTCATATTCTTGAGAAAGATATTTTCGCCCATAGAGTGTTCATGAATGAAGAACTGATGCAGAGTTTCTGCATATCGTGAGTTGGCAGTCATCCAATTGGATGCATTGAGCACCTCTCTTCCCAGTTCCTGGGAAAAATGATTTTCTGACTACCAAGGGATGCCTAGAATTGTGCAGGTTGGTGGTATACATTTCGACCTGCATATATTAGCTTCTGACTTTTTCTCCTTTTGTTCTAACCATGGGGTCAGTTTGGAGATAGACTGGATCCCGGGCTACCTAAACAAGAAAGCAGACTATCTTAGTAAGCTTGTTGACTACAATGATCGGTAAATCATTCACGGTATTTTCCAACTACTGACATTCCATGGGGTCCCCATATGTGTACTGTTGGCTGTCTTTCCACGTTTTACAATTACAAAGTTTCAAGATTCTTTTCCAGGTTCTAGAATCCAGGTTCAACTGGTGTGGATTCATTTTCTCAAGCGTGGCAAGGTGAAAATTGTTGGTTGGTGCCACCAGTCGATCTCCTATCAAAGATGCTTAAGTGTATGTCTCACTCCAGGGCCCCAGGGTGCATAAGGTTTACCATATTTCCCTTTTGCCCCCTTTTGGCCTTGAATTTTTGGTGATTTGTGATTGATTACCAGCTTTTTGAAGGTGTCTTGACTGTGCGTCAGGGGTGCTACACTGATCACTATTAGGATCCCCCATGTGGTCTGGCCATATCATTGTAGTGAGACTTGTCTTTTTCCGTAGTATTCCCCTAGTAGTCTTTGATCACATCTATGTACATTGCCCTGCCGGTTTTAAGGGAAATGGACTTTTGCTGGATATTTGGTTCAGCTATTTTTTGGCAGGTGGCAGTGTTATTTACCCAGATTGAGAAGAGTTTACTCCTTTGGCGGTTGGCAGGGTACGTTTTCGCCGGATGGTGACTTGTCCTCATTTGAGGCCAGATATTATTGCTTTTGTCTTGGCCGGGAGGCTGATTTTTGTTTTTTTTGTTTGTTGTAAGTGAATTTTCCGGTGCTCATCATTAGAGGGTTTCTCTCAGACATACTTTGCTTTCTCAACAGCTTTACTGTTATTAGTCTCTTCGTTATGCTCTGCAGGATTTGCTGAAAGCTACCACCTGGGGGTGACGTGTGCGCTATCTGTAGAGGACATATGGTACAGCAATTGTTGTCTTCAAGAGCTTACTCCTCTATATATAATGTATATAAAAATTCTGTTCTTCTTTATAAAGGTTTTCGTTACTGTTGAAAGTCTAAGAGTATTTTTCTCACTCTCCCATGCGATAGTCTATTGATATCACAATATATTTTGTATCTACAAGATGCCAAAACTTCATAACGGAGCTCCTGCGCGCTGAAGGCGCACCAGCGAAGCATCCATTCCTTAGAAATTTTGGTAACCCATCAAGCCGAGTAAATTTGGTTATGACGTCACCGTACGAACGATGTCCGTCTGTCCGTACAGACTCTGGGGGAGGGGGAGGGGAGTCTCAAGGTAACCCGAACGTGGGAGCTCAAGAATGCCATCTTTTCTTGGCGGGATGAAAACTCATTGCTATATTGCCATGTCAACAAATGATAGCAGAGTTGATAATGTAAGGTTTTCGAGAGAGGGTTTAACTGAGGCAGAATGTGAAAGGAAATAATTGGGAGCAAGAATTAGTAGTAACAGGAAAAGATCGTGAAAGAGAGCAGGCACAGCAAGGTCTAGAGAAAGGAGGCGAAACAGAACTGAAAAATGCCGTGAATTAGAACGAGTCAGGGCTGAGAGAAAGGAGATGAAACAATACCGAGCAATGCCATGAAGGAGAGCTAGTGAAAGCTTGAGAAAGGAGGCGAAATGGCCCACCAATTGTCTCAGAAGACTACAGAACTTCCCAAGTTAATTCACGTGTCGAGGTGTGCAGCCATGCAAGGAAAGTCACTTGATGTTTACTGTGTTTAGAGAAACTACAGAATGCTAAATACAGCAGAAAAGATGGTTGATTCGTTGATCTATCCAAAGGATTAGTTCAGTTCAGTCTTCACTACTTTTGCTGCAAGTTTCTGCCCGGAAGACGAATTAGCCAGTGGCTGAACTTGCGGTAAGCGACTGATCTATTGTTGTGGTGTTTTCAAGTGTTTTCTATACAAATTATAGAGTTGCCTTATCTTCAATGGGTATTTTTTCAAAGTCTTCTTGACTTGAGGCCATGCTGCGAGACATTTCTTAAAATTACATTGTTTTAATTTCGCTCATCGCTAAATAATAACACTTGAGTCGCTTTGTGGAAGTTGTTGTAATTTACATATTGTAAACAAATAGTTTTCGCTAACCGCACGGACTACAACCTCACGTCTAAAAATAATCAAACTGTAAGCTTATTTTTAAACACTGCAGGGCGAGTTGTGAATATTTTTTTCACAGGCACTCGCTTCATAGACTGCTAAAATTTTCTCCTCTGTTGTTGGAAACCAAGAAAGGTCAATAAACCATTGTAAGCTGAAGCCAACAAAATTTGCTTCTTTGTGGTGATCTGCAAATTGTGTTTACAAAGTATGGAATTTCCTCATTTTGTTAGTTCAATTTATTCAGTTTGGTGAATTGCTTGGGGGTTAAAGACTGGTAAAGCCACCACCTATGAAATGACTGCAAAGCCGTCGGAAAAAATAATGTTCAAATATATGCCTAAGCATGAATAAATTATTGAACTTTAGCACTGCAAGTTTTTGAACTTCTGGAGTGTCATTTTCAGGTTTGTAAATGTATCTCTTGGTTTTACTTTGAATTCGCATCCTTTCGTTGTTCAGTCATCCAGGCTTCATTAAAACTGGATTTGCTGTTTGATACTCAGATGCAGTGATAGATGCATATTGTGTTTATTTAGATTTCCTCTTGTCCAGTTAATTCGGTTTGGTGAAATGCGTAGTTGAAATGTCGAGATTATGCATGTAAACCCTGTCTGCACATGAAGCTCTACTTTGATTTTGATTTTCTATGTGATTTGGTCGAGGGCACATGGTCCCTATTTTCCTTTTGAGAGGTTTTTAGAATTTACATGTATGGCTTTGGTGTATGTACAGTGAGGTGTTTTGTACAAAGGGCTATATTCAGTAATGAACAATGTAAATTAAAATATCATTTAACATGCTTATAAAAACTTTAGGGTGAAGAAATCCTCACCCTGTCCATTTCTTTGTAATAAAACTATCATTTACATACATATAAAAAATTTAGTTGGTGACAGTGCTCTCCTCTCTCTGCTCTCTCTCTGCTCTCTCTCTCCCCTCTTCTTTGCTCTATTAGTTTCATTAACTACTTATTCAACCGAGAATGATGTCTTTACAGGAAAGCTTAAACCGAGACCCTGCAGTATTGATCGAGCAACAGCAAGGGCAATATGGCAAGGCTGAGGTTTGAGATTTTTCTGTAAAGACCGAATGTTCAAGGTTAATAAGTAGTTGATTACATGGCCTAAAAACAAAATCAAAACAAAAAAGCCATCTGTTAATCGGAGCACTTATCTGGCCATGCATTCATTGTTACCAACTGCATAAAACAGGTGAACTAATGCATATTAAAAGAATTCTACACTCTCCTTGTTTATCCACAACAAACAGTGTTTAATTGAAATGTTTTTCTCATCCTATTTTATGGGAGAATAATGCCCTAGAATTAGTCAATCAGAGCACGTGTTATACTGGCTACAAACACAAGCCATATAATAAATGTGTGTAAATGATATTTCTATTACAGAGAGCTGTGCTGGGTGAGAACTTCTTCACCCTAAATTTTTTTGTATGTTTGTAAATGATATTTTTATTACAAAAAACTGGGCAGGGCGAGAACTTCTTTGCCCTAAATTTTTTATATGGATGTAAATGATATTCTTTTTTAACAGAGAACTGGGCAGGGCAAGAACTTCTTTGCCCTAAATTTTTTATATGGATGTAAATGATGTTTTTATTACAGAAAACTGGGCAGGGCGAGAACTTCTTTGCCCTAAATTTTTTATATGGATGTAAATGATATTTTTATAACAAGATACTGGGCAGGACCAGAACCTCTTTGCCCTAAACTTTTTATCTGTATGTAAATGGTACTGTGTTTTAGAGAACTGGGCAGGGCAAGAACTTCTTCACCCCAAATGATTTATATATATGTAAATGATATTTTTCTTAACAGAAAACTGGATGGGGCGAGAACTTCTTTGCCCTAAATTTTTTATATGCCTGTAAATGATGTTGATATTTTTATTACAGAGAACTGGGCCCCTCATCATAAATTCTTATATATATAAAAATGCTATTTTTAATACAAAAAAAAAAGAAAACGAAAAGATTACTTTACTCTAAATTTTTTATTAGTTATAAATTTTTTGGAAGAAAGAACCCAATAAAGTTTCACGCACAATTTCGTTTTCATATACAGTTGAACCCTGCCATTTCAAACCCTCATCTCATTATAGGGGAGCTCCTGTGCACGAGTGGAGCCCCATGCCTTTGAAAATTTTGTAACCCATTGGTCTAAAAATTTTGGTTGTCACGTGACTGTCCGTGCGCCAAGCCCAATACCTTGAAAATTAAGACAGCACTACTCACATAGGTGCATCTTTGATATTGCTCATCTGTGTTTATGGTTTATTGACAGCTGTCAAAACAAGGTATCCACTGACCAGTATCATGTAACCATATCACGTGCTCAGGTTTAGAACTCATTGAGGTAATGTTTTTATTTTAAAGTTGACAGCTGACCAGGTACTGGTTTTTGGATTGCAGGCTCAAGTCAGGTTATTACTCTGGGAAAGAAAGAGGGAGTATGTGGAAAGGCAAAATTTTGGTGCAAGTTAACCTCTGGCTTGTTGTGGACTTTCCTTCTGATATATTCCTTGTACAATTATTGTCCCTTGGAATGTCCCTGATGTACTGTGCACAAAATTTTTACAATCTTTAAGTTACGCCTATGGTGGGTATAGCCAGTTAAAATTTAACTGGAAAGAGTAGCAAAACCACACGCTGAACAATTACATGCTCATAATTGATTGTATTTTGAGTTTCTGATCCAAGAAAAACAAATCCTTTTTTTTCTTTATGGTTAATTTTTGGAATGAGGAGCTACGCTTTTAGGCTTGGCTAAATCTATTTTTTAGGCTGTTCCTTCTTTGACCTTTTCTGCTTTGAAGTAGTGCATGACATCATTTCACACGGTCCCCTAGGTAACCCAGTTATACCATCCTTAGTCTCAATATTATTGAGTCTAGCAAGCGTTTATTTAGTGGACCCATCAAGAAAAAAGAGCCTGTTACTCCAGATAAGATTTAGCACATTTGCCTTGCATTTGCACACGTGGATAGCAATCCTAAGGATTTGCATTCAGCCTAGTTAGTTGTGTTAGGATTTCATGACCTCTTTAATTAGAATAAGCGAGTTATTGGTTTTAGAGGAGGTTGATGTAACAGTACATATTAATGAGTATGTAGAAATTCTTTTTAAATCTAACAAAACTGATCAATACAGGGAAGGTAACAAAGTCTTTATTTCCTAGGCTGAGGGCATTTTCTGCCCCCACACTTTTATTTGTCACTATTTTGCTTCCATTAAAGTCGAAACCTACTCTTCAGTTTATACTTTTAGGGCAGAAAGTTTTTCAAGACAAAAATCTGTATCTACATGTATAGCGCCCAATTAGGGCCAGGGAGCTAATTAAAGAAACCCTGTCAGCCATAGGCATAGACTCTAAACGTTTTTAGTACTCATAGTCTCAGGGCTGGTGGAGCGACTTTCATAGCGAAAAATCTACCTAGATCTGATGGCGTGGACAGATTACTCATGCTCCACGGTTGCTGGAGATCCGAATAAGTTAAGAATATGTACATTTAAGCACTTGAAGAAAGCACTCTGGTTGCAGTTCACAAGATTTTTCCCTTGTGTGGGCTCTAGTCTTTTTTGTTGCCACATTGCTTTGCATATTTTGCAAGTTTAGCATGACCCGTATCTCATTCTCTGTTTCTGCAGTTAGTATTTTAGTGTTGGCTGTTTTTCCAACTTTACCTTAGTTACGTGACAGTGTATTTTTTGTCTTTTTGCTGATAAGTTTTTCCTTAAAAGGATTTGTAATCTAACTTTTTCATTCTTGTATGCTTTATGAAGTATACAAATAAGCTTGCATATTTCTTGTTGCATATTTTGTGAAGTGTTTTTTCTACATGTATTTTTGAATATGGGTATGTTTTCATTTATCATTAAGTTTTCCCACTTTTGGCAAGTGTTTGTACTTTGCCTGCCTTTATTTATTACCATGTTTTTCTTTGTATTTATCTTTATTTTTTCAATACTTGATTGTAATTCACATCTGAGATGGCATGAAACTACTGCTGGGCAAGTGTTCACACTCTGCCTGCCTTTACATTGTTGTAGTGTGTTTTATGCATTAGCATACAGGAGAAGAAAATTATTTTCCTTCGTAGGAAGGTAGTGAGGAAGACAGAAATGCAAGGTTATAGATGTCATATATGACATAGCTGTGGATGACTGATAAGCTTCTTGGGGTTTTAGATACAAACTTATTTAATATTAATTTTCAGATGAGGGATGATGGACCTACCTACAATGTACTAGATGTATGGAAAATGGGTTATACTGGCAGAGGAGTTGTTGTTGGAGTTGTTGATGATGGACTGCAAATAGATCACCCAGAATTAAAAGATAATTATGTGAGTACCTATCATCACCAAACTGACATGTATATCCTCCTTCTCCACCTCCCTGCCTCCCTACAGAACCTCCTGCCCTACTATTCTCCTTCCTCTCCTCCTTTCTTTTCCAGTATTCTGTACAGTCATGCAAGTGTTGAGTCTCCACTGCTAAGATTTAACAAAACATTAGTCACCTTTTTCACAAAGGCAATTGGTTTTCGCACTAGACACAATGTAAAAGCGATAAATAGATAGCTAACTACTTGATATATGCCAAAATATGACGTCGTGCTCTAATAGTTTCAACGAATTCTCCTCTTGTGACATATTACATGTAGAAGAAGACCACAAGTGATAATGAATAACCAAATTGATGCGTCGCCATTACTCGTCAGTCTGCTTGAGCGGGCGCCCAAGCAGTCAAAGTAAATATTTGGACCAATCCTCTTGCAACGAATATTGGCATCATGAAATCTTCGTATTTCGAAACTTATCGTCATTTGAACATTGTCTAAGCAGTGTAGTTCTGAGTTGAATTGTTCAAAAAGAAGGGGGTGATTATTTTTGCTTTAGGCGGTTTATTAGGGTCACTAAATCCAAGATTAGTCTCATTACAAACATTACCGTCCCTTCAAGACAGAATGGTTCTGTGTCAAAGTATTCGCTAAGAGAGAGGTCAAGAATATTTTGCTTTTGTGCTGTTTCACAAAAGGAGCTGGGAAGAAGGTATTGTGGTGAGTAAACCAGTGCTTTCTATCTTTTATTGACCTTTATTATGTTTTTCTTAAGAGATACTTTTTCACTATGCCAGCTTTTGAACTGAAATACTTTAAAAGATGCTTTCCAGTTTAAGATCGATCTTGGCCCCATCGAGGACAAACTGGACATCCAACTTTGCTCTCAATGCCTTAAGACAAGTAACATTATATTATTGATCCTAATTCATTTGGTTGTTGCGTCAAAAATGTGGTTGGAGAGTTTAATGCTGATTTTGTAGCCAATTTATAGTTACTTCCAGTAACTTTTAACTTCAGAAGCAGTTTCTCAAAAGTTATACATTCACCTTCTTTCAAATCATTTAATTGTTTTAGTTTTCCAAGTGTTGTTGTGTTGTTTTATGTTGTGTCGAGGTGTATTATTCTCTAAAAGATAAAGTATTTCAGTTGCCCTTCCTAGGTGGTTGTGGGTAATTAAATCAACATTCATTCTTTGATTTCTTTCTACAGGTATGAGAATGCCTGTGAATCTACCTGTTAACCAGTTTTTGCAGTTCCGGGTCATTAACTGGCAATTGACAACAAATAATGTTATAGATAAACTCTGTAACAATAGCATCATCATCATTTTATTAGGAAATTGTACAGCACTGCTGGATGTTTTAGAAGCGTGTGCTTTATGAAATTATATTATTACTATCATGTACTTTGTAAAATTATATTTTTATTATTATCATCATTAATTCCAAATACTAGTGCATTTTCTAGCCATATATTAAGCACGTGAATGTGAGGTGAACCTCGTTGCTGGTATTGCACTCTGTAGAGCCAGCCAGAAATGTTTCCTAATGTTAGTGCTTCACCATTTTCTTAAACTTTTGGATATGTGAAGCGTGGAAACATGTTTGTTGCGGGGACTCCGATGTGCAAATGTGTCACTCACTCACTCAGGTGTAAACACTGTACATAATTAGGTGGCCCAAATGAGAGCATTCAAGTCCGATGCCATGTTGGAATAGTAACCAAGTTTGACGCCATATTGAATGTGTCATATTTGCTGTTGAAAAAAAGACAAACATCCTCACCATAAAAATATTTTTATTTCATTTTGATAATTTAGTAACATCTAAACCTGAAGAAGGCTGGTCTGGCCGGCCAAAATATTGTTTTTAATATACGATGTTGTGTCAACCTTGCAGTAGTCTTTGACTTCTCATCATTTTACTTTTCAAGTTTGGCTGAGTAGATCTCCTATGAGATCCAACGTTCACGAACTTTATCAATGCTTTGCAGTGTATTTAGTTTTTTATTTTCATAGCACATTGAGTTAAGTTTAGATTAAAGTTGTGTTCTCTATGCTTGTCTTGTTTATTTTAGTACATACTTCTGGAATTTGAGTGGAATGTGAAATGCACTTAAACTTGAAAAGAATTCCCAAATACTTGATTTTGATATGTTTAAACGAATTTTACCCTGTCTTTTGTTTACACTTTTCCTTCCTGATTGAAAAGATAACAAAGGAAAAGAACCCTCTGTGAGCTCGTTAGGATCAACACTGAAAATGCTTGCAAAAGAGTTTACTTAGACTGAGTGCTGTCTCATAAGAAACCTTTACCTTAATCCCTTGTAAAATCCTGTGGGAATCCCGCTGGGATCCCACCAAGGTGGCCCGTTTTCCCAGCGGGATCCTTCTGGGAAAACATTCCCGCCGGAATTTTATGGTAAGCAATTGGCTCTTGTTTAACATTCATGCAAAGTAGAGTAAAAATTTGTAAGACAGATTTTTCGCAAACTAAGAAAATGTGAAATCAAAAATATAGTTCAAAATCGGTCTCTCAGATTTTAATTAAAATTTTGACTCTAAACATGATTAACCCGTACAAATACACTATGAAAATTTCATCATGGGTTGTATGGTAGCTTTTTGAGCAATCCTCGATGGAAGACTTGCTTTTACAACCTTGAACGAGAATTGAATTGTGCATGCCCTTTATTTAAGCGCCCGTTCATGTGACACCACATATCATGTGCAAGAAAGCAAGAACAAATTAGAGCTCTTTTACTGGTTGTTTATTGAGCATTTTTGTCATACTTTTTTGGCCCTAGGCTTAAACACATGTTTAAATGGAGTTTGAAGCTATTGCTATGTCTACCGAAGTGATTTAATGCCTTTCAAGTGCTGACGTGGTTTTCGTTTCTTCTAAGGGTCACTTGCGTCATTTTTGCACGCGCGTGGGTGTGGGCGTTGGTTGTGCGAGGAATTTCATGAAGAATTCTTTAAGCTAGCATTGGTGGAACTGTGTGAATGTACGCTGAACAATTTTAACAGACTCCAAAACCTGAACTTGGGATGAAGATAAAAATTTTTGATGAAAGCCATTCACACTAGGATGAAGTTGCACTTGTTACCGCTTATAGTAGGAGGTGATTATTATCAGACTAAGTTGACTTGAGGCCTGAAATGTCATTCATGAAAACTATGAACACACATTTGCTTCTTCATGGCTTCAACTGATTAAGTTTGGTAGATCATGTTATCTTCTTCACTTGAGTAAAAGGTTAGTTTCCCTTTCGTTGTTATTTCAGTACTGATTTTCTTTTACTTAAAGTTTTGTTACATGCAGATATCACAAAGTGTTGGGCACAAGAATATTCACATTCACATTTATTCAGCGTAAAGCGTCTCATGCCAATTTGTGTACATGAGCTTAAGTGTTATATCATTTTGCGACCCAAACAACAGTGACTAAATTTTCTGTTAGTTAATTAAGGTTACTACCCACCTTCAGAGGCAAAAAAAAATCGTTTCATTTGACAAAATTTAAGTTCGTCATTTTATCTAGTGTTTCCAAAGGAAAAACATTGACTGAGTTTACCAGAGGACCAGGCAGGGGTGATACATGCCATCTCTCCAATTTGGATGAAACTTTGTCAAATTGAAGGGACTACCAAACGACTCTAACAGGCAAAGTGGGCCGGCTCTGCGATTTTTCCCTTGGGAGTTAGACCACCCCCCCCCTGGTTTTTTGCCCCGAATCCCAAAAATTGCATTAAAATAAGCATCAAATTTAGACTCCACTCCTGGTTATAGAATATAATGAATTTTATTGCCATTTCACACAAATAAGGATTGGACCTATCTTAGTTCTCAGCACGAGTTTCAAGGGATTTGAAGTGACAGGTGTAACACTCTTCCTAATTATGGTTACAAGAGGCCCCGCGGGACATCTGATATTTTCGCGCGCGCGTGAGGTCAATATGTTAATAAGACGTAGTTTAAATTCTGTGGCAACGGTCAAACTAACATCTTTCGAAATATATTAGAGCTAGTCATCGTCGCTGTTCTTATAATTTCCCTTTCGCGATCATTGTCCACCAGAGGTCAATCATTCATTTCGGGAAAAAGCTGTAAGTTTGTGTTTTTCGGGGTTTGTCCGTTCAGCCGTCTAATGTTGTAAATAATTGTTTATTTTTGTTCTATTTTCAGTCAAACTCGTTGTCGTGAATAAACTTTAACGTTTGTTCCCTTTTTAAACGATGTTTGGAGGCCGATCGAGATTGGCTTCGCGATATGGCGGTAACAACAGGTGCCAATCAAGAGTTGTCATTGCATACCTATGTCACGCAAGATTTAGCAATGAGGCAAATTAGCTAGAATTCTGACTCAAATATTGCTTAAGTCCAACTTTCTTTTTGAAAATTAATTTTACCAAGGTTAAGATCCACTCTTGGCCTGATGAAATCACAAATAAAATTTTTGGCATCTGTTAGTTTTTGGTCACAAAGGTTGTTCAATCAGTGTGACAAAAGATCAGTTTTATCAAAGAGAGAAGAGAGAGATCTAAGGAAATTAGATATTATAGAATCAATTAATTAACGTTGTTTCTACATTAATGACATTAACAGTGTCTTCGAATATTACTTATGGCCATTTAAGATAACTGAACGCAAAAGTCCTCGCAATAATCTTTAAAATAACAGTGTATCACGAGCATAACACCTGAATTCTATTAGTATGATTGAAATATGGAAATGAACTGCTGTGATATTTAGATTCTAAAGCATTGAGGTGTTAGAAGTGAGTTTTTACTGGGCATATCTTGTTGTTTAGATTGCTCTTAAAACCCTGTTCAAGCATCACAGGTCAAGAACTTGACCTTGCAGTTTGTTATACACTTACTTCACACTCGGCATACAAACTCATCAATCCTAAGTCATCTTCTTCGCTGAAATTATTGTTTGCGCTCACGGGCTAACTCTTGAGCTCACACATGGATATCTATTCCATTCTGAGTTAAAAAAAACCTTGAATTATTGATTTTCCTGCATCAGGCATGCAAATTAATCTTCCTGATCCTCAGATAACATCGTCAATATAATTTGGAATGCGTGGAAAGAAGAGCCAAAAACCTTGGTCGGCGGTAAATAAATTAACAAATTGATAATTGGTAGTTGACTTGCTAGTTAATATATTAACCTGAAAAGGGACATTGTGTTGTAAGAATGCCCAGAAAACTGTGTTGCGTGCAGTTCAGTGAATGTGCATTCACTTTATCGCAGGTTATGTTATATAACTTGGATTAATTGGGTATGCGTGACTTTTGAACTAGTCACGTGATATAACTTGGAACATTTACGGGCGGGATTTCCCTATTTATACATCTCTATTTATAGATTTTCACACATTGGAAAGTTAAGCATGGCTTCGCTTTTTTGCTCGTTTGTAACTCTTTCGAAAGAAAAGTGCAACATATCTCCACACTATCCAGGGGTCACAGAATATTTTCCCTTGACCTCTTGTAAAAAAGACATCCGGTCCCATCTGAGGACGCTCAAAGTTTCACAGACTAATATCCTCACAGAGAAGGATTTGATTCTCGCTTGCACTGGTCAGTTTAATGAAGATGGTACTAACATGACAATGTGTCCAAGACACCGAGTTGAACATGGCATATTTTGGCGACCCACGAGAAAATGTGCGTATCCTCTTCATTGGAATCGCAAGGGCAAGCCAGAGAGGGGAGTGACGTTGGAGATGAGCAAAGAAATCATGTCAAAGTGGAACACATTCTTTCCAGTTGGAGAGGTAAGGGAGGAAGATATACTTGCCTACCGCATTTTAAAATTTCATGATGTCCTTAGTTCAAACATAATGTCGGGGTTGTAACCTGAGTGAGGGGTGGGTGGGGATAGGAAGTAATCAACAGAGTTTTATTGAGGAGGTTACCATTTTAAGATGTGAACGATGATTTATGAAAAAAGGAATGGTTTGAACTTCGGATGTAGCCTCCTACGCAGACGTTCTTTGGGCTTGTCACGTAATCTTCCGTCCCCTACAATGGGGAGAAGGGAGATTGCGAGACGAGCTCAAAGAATGTCTGCATAGGAGGCTACGCCCGAAGTACAAACCGTTCCTTTTTTATGAATCATCATTCAGATCTTAAATTAGTACTCATTTCAAGCTGAATCCCCCTAAATTAGTCCATGGTAGAGAGTGCTACCCAGGTGTCATTCGCTTGGCATCAAAGTTTGTGTTGTCTGGAATCAGTAAATCCAGGCTCAAGATCAGGAATCACATCGATGGGATCATGGACCAAAGCCAAAATCTAGGATAAAACGGAAAATTTTTTTAACTAGGATCAGGAGTAGTTTCCAACTTACAGATCTTGTTACGAGGCCCTTAAATTATGCAAATGAACAGATGTACCGTGTTGGTCGCCATGAGTGATATCTGTTTGGCCCAAAAGGGGCTATTATTCAAGGGATGCAATTATTTCTCATTATCCCTATATCAGGGGGTTAGCTAAAACCAGGAAGAGGGCAGCGAACAAGATGATCTCTGACAAGAGCCATGGGAACTCAAAGCGTAACGCAAATACATAAAAATGTATAGTCATCATAAGTGAGTGCAGTAGTTTTGATCACACAAGGACTCATTTTCTTTGGGGGGGGGTGAACGTTATTTGAGTGAAAGGGTATTCAAGCAAATGCGTTAATCACTGTACATTTTTCAAACTTCGTGTGTGTTGTATTTATGTAATGTTTGACTGTTTACAGGAATTTTCAAACTTTGTAGAAATGATCACTTCTCCGCTGTACGAGTCGTGAACCCAGGTGAAGATTCGTTCATGTTGCAATCTGAAGAGCCAGCTGTAACACAATCTGAAGAGTTCACTAGAGCCCCAGAACCCATACAGGAGTTGCTCCCTTCACAACTGCACGCATCGAGTGATTCTGGAAGTCAGCTGGAGGTATGTTTCGCATTGCTGCTTTGTCGATAGGATCTTTAAAACAATCCAAAAGGCAGCGGACCCCAGCTGTGAATAAGGTGCACATAACCAACGCAACACTCACTGCAGAGTTTAAAGTACTTCATCTATTTCCCCAAGGAAAACTTACCGGAAGCTTGCCAGATACAATGTCATTGAACATTGCACTGAGTTGTTGATTATTTACCTACGAGTTATTAATTAGATATTCGTAAGCACACTCACTAAGGTACTAGAAATAAGAACACTGACATTCCGTTCTTGGTGTACAGCTGCAGCCTAATTAGTCTGGTTACCCAATTTGGTGAGTTTGAGGACGCAAGGTGGGGCCTGGACACTAAACGCCGGAATCGTTAGGAAAAAGCTAAAACATATAACCTCTAGTAGCCGTGAAGATACACACAATCTTGTAAATTCTAGAATCGAGCCTTGTCCTGTCAAGGGTAGTCGAATGCAACACAGACAGATATTCTGCAACGGAAGTTT
Source organism: Orbicella franksi (assembly GCF_964199315.1). Lineage (NCBI taxonomy): Eukaryota > Metazoa > Cnidaria > Anthozoa > Scleractinia > Merulinidae > Orbicella > Orbicella franksi. The sequence goes on along the minus strand of NC_138155.1, from coordinate 18,231,665 downwards.
AGTGTTCCTGACTTTTTAAACGTAAGGTGGTCATTTATAAAATAAGGAAAGATCCATAGCTATTTTTAGATTCATAGTCTAAAGAAAGGTTTCCCAGAAGACCAATTAGGCTTCCGCTGAGGTTCCTAACATTAAAGAAGAATCAATGCTAATTAGCTTTTCAAGAAGAATCATTTTCCCCTTTGTTGGAGAAGTACTTGAGACAGTCTTTATTCAGTAGTCTGACTAACACTCTATTGCTATTTTCTAATTTCAGCGAGAAACCAAATCCTGTAAGGGGGGGGGGGTTGCCTTACATAAAGGTGAAGCCCTGCTAAGTGATGATGGCTCAGATGTATTTTCCTCTGGCTCACAAGAATCCTCAACGGCCATAGAAACATCGATGGAATGGCAGGCAACGCCACAGATACAAATGAAACTTCATTCTCTCAACAATTTTCTAAGACAAGCTGATGGTAGAGTGAGCCCAGTGAGATCTCAGCTCAACACAAATGCGGAAGGTGTCTCATCATCCACTACACGCTATTACAAGTGAAAAGGAATGCAAGTTATTAAGGCAAGTCTAGATGCTATAGCCCCAGGGCAGTCTAAATGGCTTCTGCAGCAAGTGCTAGAGGTGTACAGCCATTCCACCGACTCGGACGTGAACCTCCCTGAGAAAACATTGCGTTCCAGGCTTGTCACCCTAGACAATGAAGCTACAAATTGGTATACCAGACAGCAAATTCTCTCTGTCTTTGTGGCCGATTACTCTAAGACAGAGTTACTGAGCTTTATTCCAAGTTTGACCAAGTGGAGGATAGATGAGGCCAGAAAACATGCTTTCCGTACTAGCTCAGGCCACATTATTGAGCCCCCTGTTTTGCAGCGATGCAGGCCTGATCCAGTTAAAGTGGATCACTTTCTTGATTTTATTTCAAGCCCCTCCTTTCTTCAGGACGTAGCCTATGAGACGAAGACCCTAAGACTGTCAGATGGTGAGACAATAGAAATTCCAAATGTGGTGAGGACAGCTGTGGTATCTCGTCTTACTCATTTGTACCAGTTATACTGCTCTGAGTCTGGATTCGAACCCATGGGAAGATCAACCCCGTTGAGCATCCTCAAGGTAACAAGGACGAATATGTCTAGTTTCACCCCCTGAACATGTTTACGTCTTTGATTCTGTCTCTAAGAAAAGGATTCGACATAAATCATTCATTTTTAAGAAATGGTTACGTGGACAGGTTTTGGGGCTTTCTAAGATCTTATTAGTCTACTAACTGGACGAATTGTGTGAACAGACCATCTGGCTTTTTATCAATAATTATTTCTCAACTGTTTTCCCCAGATATGCGCTGCTTCCCAGAAGAAATCGTTAGCTGGATTGGACAGCACACAAACTGATGGAGTAACAGCGTTCAGTACTCTGGATGAGGCAACTAACAAACTTTGTACATTGGGTATGTATGTCTCACTGTTAAAAAAATGCTTCTTAGAGCCCATAATGCATGTTTGAAAAAATAAATGCAGTGTAAATCAAGACTATAGCACGCTCATGTATGTCTGTCCCATTTTTTAGGTTTGTGTGAGCGAACAGCCAGAGACATCAGTGCCCGTCTAAAGTCGTCAAAAACCTATCTTAAGACAGACTATAAAATTCATGTTTCTAGAGCTGATCCCTGCGCTGGTCACTGCAGTGTGTATGTGCAGAGCACCGATGACTCCGATTACCAAGGCCACTCCGACCATGAGTACAACATAGTCTGTGACAGATGTCATAATTACAGGAATGCTGTGGTGGATCTACAAATGTCGTTATCATCTCCTACTGTTATCTATAGGTAAGGACTTGTCGGTTGGTTGTCATTTTCGTTCCTGTTTTTGTTAGCATTGTACACTTTGGTAAGATTTGTTTTTTGTGTTGTTTTGTTGTCAAGTGTTAGTGATCTAAAAGAAGAAATCAGACACGATGTAGACACAGCTCTCCCTAAAATTGACGAATGGGAAGCTCACATCCTTAGAGCGGCTCACCAGGATTCTGTGAAGAGAGACATCATTGATAATCTGTCACCACGACAGGTTGTCCTGATAATGGATTGGGCCAAGAAATTTTTGCCAGCCAGCTTTCGAGAAACCCAGCTTGACTGGTTTGGCAAAAAGGGCAAATCGTGGCATGTGACAGTTGCAGTGACAAGAAGCGATTGTAATGACATTGAGGTAATTACTTCAAAATAGAGTTTTGCTATAATTTAGAAAATGCACGTAGCAAAAAGACGCTTTAGAAACGGTGCCCAAATCCCATTTTATGGGCGTGGCCCAAATACATTTCAACCCCTAAAGGGTACCAATTCTATGAGAACACATTAGCTGACACCGACATTTCTAAAGCAATAAAAAAGCCCACATAAACTTAAAATTTCAAATAGTTGAGTAACAAATAGGTGCTGAATTTTTCCGCTTTTACCTAAAAGGTGCTGCGATAACTCTAACCCTGTCACTTTAGCGGTACCGATCAACGGCACATGAAAATGAACGATGAGCACCCCTGTCAATCTTACAGAGTAGTCCCTTAGGGAGGGCAACATCCTAACTGTCAGAGCCGGATTAACAAAAGGGTCTGGGATGTATGTCAAACTGCACTGTACACATATTACTGTTATTTCTAGTTATTTTAAAGCTAACTGTGTTATTGTCCTTCTGTTCCAGGCCCGAACTTACATCCATTTGTTTGAGGATTGTGTTCAAAACTGGTTTGCAGTCGCTTCAATCATAGAGCACACACTGACAACACTGAAAGCAACAAA
>NC_138155.1:18163879-18223879 GCF_964199315.1 Orbicella franksi | reverse complement strand
AGTTATGTCTTTCCATGCTGGGACAAATTGTTGCAATCTACCAGCTTGAAGATACCTTAGTGTATCGCTTACCTCATTAGAGGGGGTTTCTGGCCCTACTTGTTTGGCCTCCTCCCCTCGTCCGTCTTGTTGTATGGAGGGCCGGGCCTTTTCCAGTGTAAATTATTAATGGCCTGAGTGCCTTGACCACGTGAGGAATACTTGTAGTCAAAGCCTTTGGATTTTGCATGCTTGTATCCCCTGTAACCATTGCTTTTGTGGCCTTCCGCTTTCGGGTTTAGCTTTTTGCTAACTTTGGTCGCTTTCGCGAGATCTTTTAGTTGTTTAGATAAGTTGACATCATTGCCAAACAAATTCTGTGAAGGGTACCGAGCTGGAGCACAAATGTTTATAGTCTTCGTTTAGCTTGGGCTTGATGTTGTCCCTGCGCTGCATATTCAACTCAAAGTTAGCGGCACCTACCAGAGCAATGGTGTCTGTGGCTGCTCTTATTAATTCTGGGACATCCAAGGCATCTTTAGGAATTTTATCCCGTGCCTTCACAAATTTTTCAATAACAGAAACTACCAGGATGAGCCCTTTGACAAGATTAGATTGTACTCGCTGCAGCTTGATATCAGCAGACCTCGTGTCTGATTTTAGTTTATCCCAGATGAGATGATTGACCTTCGTGCTGGTGAGGCATTCACAGTTTTCTGGTGTGTTATAGCGATTCTGTGTCGCTGTCAAAACTTTGTCCGTAAGCTTTTCTCTCAGTAAGCCATGGACAATTTTGGCTATCTGCTCGTTTACGGCAGGAGCCTTCTTCTGGTCAAGTTTGAGGTCATTCGCAATGCCTGACAGCTCAATTTTGCCAGAGGCATCCTGCTGAGATGCAGAGCCCTGATTTATCACAGTGCTAATGCTCTGCTCAGTTGATTCACCACTTGTGGGCTTTTTAGCCCCATTATTTGACTCAGCGGATCCAGATTGCTGGTTTTTGTCCGACTGTTCAGTGGATCGTTCGTCCGTTTTGGCAGCTATTTGTAGCTGTTCATCGCTTTCCTCTGGAGGACCTTCCTCGGTTACGAGTTGGTCAATGGTGTCCTTCATCTGACCTAAGGATTCAGCCATTGTAGACTCCATTGAGGTAATGGAAGATACCAGAAGCTCACTCATTGAGCTGATTGCCACGACGATAGCCGACTCGCCGTTGTTTGGTGCCGCGCCATTCCCAGCATTTTGAATTTTACACTGTCCTAATCTATTGCTGACTGACTGGAGCAAAGGTGGGAATTGCACTTATCACTCGAGCGGCTGGTGCTTTCTCAGGTGACTTCGTAGTGCACATGATGAGGAGGCAGAATTAGAGTGCTCTCTTTACGTATTGTGGTACATGAAAAATTGTCTGCGCTTACTCCATTTGATAAAACTGCTGACCAACTTTCTGGGCTCATGTAATCATGGTGGACCCTATCTACGGCGTTAAACAAGATTAACTTGCATGCCTGATAATTCAAGGTTTTTTTGAACTTAGAATGGAATAGAGTTCGTATGCCGAAAGTGTGTAGTAAGTGTGGACGTTGACAAACTGCAAGGTCAAGTTCTTGACCTGTGATGATTGAGCAGGGTTTTAAGAGCAATCTAAACAACAAGATATGCTCTGTTAAACTCGCATCTAACACCTCAATGCTTTAGAATCTAAATATCACGGCAGTTCATTCCCATATTTCGATCATACGAATAGAATTCAGGTGTTATGCTCGTGATACACTGTTAGTTTAAAGATTATTGTGAGGACTTTTGCGTTCAGTTACCTTCAATAGCCATAAATAATATTCAAAGACACTGTTGATAACATTAACATAGAAATAACGTTAATTAATTGATTCTATAATATCTAATTTCCTTAGATATCTCCCTTCTCTCTTTGTTAAAACTGGTCTTTTGTCACGTTGATTGAACAACCTTTGTGACCAAAAACTAACAGATGCCAAAAATTTTAGTTGTGATTTCATCAGGCCAAGAGTGGCTCTTAACCTTGGTAAATGAGTTTTCAAAAAGAAAGTTGGACTTTAGGTATGCAATGAGAACTCTTGATTGGCACCTGTCAATTCAAATCAGTTGAAACTCATGCTGTGAACTAAGATAGGTCCAATCCTTATTTGTGTGAAATGGCAATAAAATTCATTTTATTCTGTAACCAGGAGTGGAGTCTAAATTTGATGCTTATTTTAATGCAATTTTTGGGATTTGGGGTAAAAAGCCAGGGGGGGGGGGTGGTCTAACTCCCAAGGGAAAAATCGCAGAGCCGGCCCACTTTGTCTTTTAGAGTTGTTTGGTAGTCCCTTCAATCTGGCAAAGTTTCATCCAAATTGGAGAGATGGCATGTATCACCCCTGCCTGGTCCTCTGGCGAACTCAGTCTTAAAAATCTCAAAAAGGGGCCGAGTTATTTAGAAAAAACGTATTTTCTAATAAAGTTAATAAACTAGGAAGGTGTCATAATCTTGTCAACGGGCGAGAACCCTGGGGAAATTTTCGCGGCAAACGCTCATCGCTTGTATTTCATGTCATTTGCATATTTTTATTTACATCACCCACTTGACGAAAATTCTGACGTGAAAGCTCTTTACGCTAACTCCTATGGAAAAATCAAAAGCAGAATAAAGTCCTTGGTTAAAGAAAAGGAAGAAAATGGCCCAAAGAAGAAAGAAAAAGCTCCATATTGTCAAGGAAAGAAAAAAACCTTGCCGAAAGCAACAAAGGCTCTTGGTTTGGCCAAACGCCTTCGACAATCTCGGCATCTGCTGAAGATTCGGAGCGTTCAAATATCCTTGGAACAAGTAGCTTAAAAATCAAAGTGAACAAGATTCTTCGTCGGAATCTGGTGGAAGCGATGAAGAAAATGAAACCTACCCAAGGGAAGTCATTTCAGCATTAAGGGTATTTCTTAAGCTGTCCATCGATTCCTCAATGTCTTGTTTTTCAGCGGCACATTTTCCGCCTTAAACATTTTTGGCACGGGTTTTACCATTGCCTTTATCTTTGGCGTCTTTGCCTATTATATTACGTCGCCGTCCTAAATCGAACTCCACAGAGCGAGATAAAAAAAAAATGTTGCAATGCGATGCTTTTCCCGGGAAATCTTGACCTATTGTCATAGAGACTAGGAGGTCCTGTTGTTCCATTGGTTTGCGGTTTTATTAGGCATGATAATCTCTGGGCGTGGCATGAGTTGTTTACAAACCTTTACAAGCTAAAATCTTGCATTTGATTTTTGGCAAAATACATCCACTTTGAGCGAATTTATAGGGTATGCAGATTTGATGGATTTTTGTGAAATTTCGAGAGAACATTCCAGAGATAATGACAAACCAAAGTGTGTTGGGAAATTTGATATTTAACACATTTTTCCCGTGGTGTCCATTTATGCAACACGTCTCGCATATTTTTAGCTACTCCAACTTTAGATGTGGATATCTAGACAACCAATCAGAATATCGAAAAAGCCCGACACACTTTTGTTGATTGATGCCTTGTGAATAAGACTGTGCAGCCATTTTGCTTGTACTGCGGAATCCGATAGCCAATAAACTCAATAGAAGAAGCCTCAGTTGTTTCACACCTTACTGTCTCCTGACACTTCTTAAAGAAAGCATTGCTGAAATTGTATTTTTTTCGTAAAGTAAAGTTATTAAGCTTTCTTATGATATATAGTTTGTTGGGATTTTTCTTGAAACTGGCGTGCATACGATTTTTTTCCCAAAGGGCACCCGCGAAGGTGGGAAGTAACCTTAAATTGTGTTGTTTTGAGTAGAGTCATTTATCAGTCTGTCAGGGTTCGCACGTGTCTTGAAAACCCTTGAATTTCAGGTATCTGATTTCAAGGCCTCTAAAGTACTTGAAATTGGTTTTTGGTCCTTGAAAGTCCTTGATTTTTTATTGAACAAGATAGAAAAATGTCAACACTTATTAGTTTTAAAGTAAATGACAACCAGTGGAAACAAATGTTCAGGTAAACAGGGTACAAAATTCTCGAAATGCTTACAAAATGTGTGAAAACACTTGATTTTTGTTCCCAGTGCTCTCTTGTTACTCTCATGCATGTCCGTTGAGCTACTAGTACACAGCGAATTTCTGGGTTCCAAGTGTTTTCAAGCTCTCGTTGTCTGGCGTTTCTGCTTGTGCACGTGTTAATGCCTAAAACATAGGTTTCAACACAAACATTTTTCTTGGTTGTAGGTAAATCTGTGTAAGGAAAGTCCTTGAAATTTCAAAGTAGGGATAGCCCTAAGGGACAGAACATAATTAGCTCCGATTTGCCGATTTGCATAGTATAAGAACGTGTCTTTTCAGCAAATTCCTTGTCACCTTCCCCTGATGAAGGCTGAAGTTGTAGCCGAAACGTTGGGACTTTTACAAAAAGAATTTTTACTAACATTTTTACATTTTTAAACCAGAGTAACATTTTTCAATCGGGAATGGCATGTTTATATATAAGCTAACACATGTGGGATTTCGTCTTCCCGGCTTGTTGTCGATATGCTGAACTTCAGTAAGATTGAATCTTCATAAATAAAAAAAAACTTTAACCAGATATGTTTCACAATCGCTCACGATAGTTTTACCTCCAGTGTCAACCATGAAGTAGTTTATTTCAAAATCAGGTTTAACGCACCCCCGCCATGATTTCAGCCGCGAGAATGTTCAAGTTCTGGGCAGGATTTCTATGCAAGAACTTTTCTCAGCAATGGAGAATTTAGTTCTCACCAGGAGTACTACCAAGATTTTACTTCCCAGCAGGATTCTCGCTGGGATCCTGGAGGAGATTTTTTTCTTGGCGGGATCTCATTGAGGACAGATTTCTCGGTGGGATTCTTGCCAAGATGCGTGACGAGAATTTTTCCCAGGAAGGATCCCGCCAGGAAAACTGATCTCCTTGGTGGGATCGTGTTGGGATCCCATATGGAGAATGTATGTGAAAGTCTTGTTGCATGTGATTAAAAACTCTACAATGTGGAATGTAGAGAGTGTTAATTAAGTACTAAATAGTTTTGTTTTAATTGAGTCAGATTGAGTGTTCAGTTAAGGTTTATTTTCTTGGATGAAGAGCATTTTGTAGATAAAGCATTCAAATTCCCCACAACATTTCTTCAGGATGGAAAATTGTTTGTTTAGATCTTTTGCTCCTCTGATTGTGGGCGTCATGCAGGTGTTTGCCAATAGCTGCGTGTAAACTATCAATTCCCGGTATCCACCCTGCACTAGACACGTTCGCTTTGCGGACTTATTTTAACTTTTCTATTACCTATCTCACCAGGACCCAGATGCTAGTTTCGACTTTATAGAAAACGACACAGATCCATCACCAAACGATCCATCTGACATTGGTCAAAGGTACTGATAATATATAGATTTAGCCAGGCCTCAAAGCGGAGCTCCTGATAGCAATAGTTAAGCAAAGAGGAAAAAGAGGATTTGTTTTCATGGATCAGAAACTCAAAAAAAGATCAACTGTGAGCATGTAATTGTTCAGAGTGTGGTTGCACTATTTTTTAAGTTAAATTTTAACAAACTATGCCCAGTAAGTGTACCCAAGATTGTAGAAGTTATGTGCGTAATATAATTATCAAGGACCTTCCAAGAGACAATTGTGCAAGGAATATGTTGGAAGAAAAGTCAACAATGTGGCAGGGGTTAATTTACAGGGAAATTTTGCCTTTGGATGTACTTCCTCCTTCTCCCCCAGAGTAATAACCTGACTCAAGCCCACGATCCAGTGGACAAACCAGTACCTGGTCAGCAGTCAACTTCCAAAAAATGTAACCTCATTGAGCTCTTAACCTGGGCCCATGATATGGTCATGTGATACTGGTCAGCGGATACATTGTTTTGAAAGCTGTCAATAGATCATAAGATGGATGTCCAATATCAAAGATGGGTAATGGTGTTGCTCTCTTATTTTTCAAGGCATGGGGCTTGGCGTATGGATGTACAGATGTACATACATACCTTTGACGCATAGGAGCTCCGCTATTACTTAGGGCCACAAATTTAAAGTAGAAACTTTATGAAATGAATGAACCTATCTTTGCAGTATTAAAGCAATTTTAAGTGCCATTACTGAGTACTGTGAAATTTCACATTTTTCAGCTGCTTTTCTCATGGAATAACTTACTGCGGTCTTTAATGTGCCTTGATGCATAAAGATAGCAATTTAGAAGCATTCTTGAAATCTTCAGGGGCTTGCAAGCTACATGTAACTTTTTCTCGGCAAAAAGTAAATGCACATCTTTATAATTTTAATATGACAGTTAGCAGAAAAGGTTAATTGCAAGCAATCAAGAATCCTTGGATTATGCTTAGAGGGAAGCTACAAGAGATTACAAGAAAAAGCTTCAAAATTCCTCTTGAGTAATTTCAGCAGAGAATCACATATCTCAGAGAATTACCACAGTTCTGATTGGTTACTTAATTAGGTGAGGTATTTAGCAAGGAATTGCAAAAAGTTGAAAGCAAGACTTTGCATGATATTGCATTGGAGCAACAACAAAACAATCAGAAACAATGACCCTTCAACCCTCCAAGTTAACTTTTTTCCTTAGGGGCCATTTGGCCACTGAATATTTATTTTTGGTTGCCAGTGAAAAATTTGGGTCACCAAAGTATAAAAATTAATTATTAATTGATTAATAATTAATTTATCAATATTAATAAACTTATTAATATATTAAATAATAAATAATTAATAATTCATGTGCTATCCCTGAACTAGGTAAATAAAAAGTGATTCAAATAATATATTTTTATTATTAATGATCATATAAAATCACAGTCAATTCCTCTTGAAGATTTGACAGGTCTTCCTGAACTCTGCTAAGCATGTTAGGTAGTGACTCATATTCATCGAACAGAAAAGCTGTACTAGAAGAAAAGCTGCTAAGAACAGACAATAACAGCAACGATATCTTCCATCAATCAACCAACCCTTCACACAAACTTACTGAGCTAGTTGTGACATACACACCAAAAAGCATGAGTATGTGTGATTTACTGCTGTTTTTCCCACGAAAAAAATAAACAACAAAAAACCACCGAAATATTCTGAATTTTAATTCGCGTTTACTAAGTAAAACACAAGTGTAGATGGCACAGATTATACCAAGTAGCAGCCAGATAGTGGAAAGTGTTATCCACTGTATCTAAAAAGGGCTTGGAAAAAAACCTCTTTACTTGTCCGAGACAAGTACATCTTTCTCTCGGGCATGTAACTTTAACTTTCTCTGCTCACTTACCCCATGGGCATGAGCCCAGGCAAGCCATCTGCCAACTAAATATTTTGATAAAAATTTTGAAACAAAGGGTAAAGTTTTAGATACACGGGTAATCAAGTGTTGAGTTGAGATGAAGCTTGACGAAAATTACAAATTAAAACATGTGATAAAAAATCTGCCCTGATCAAAGTTCTTTCCACAGTTAAAAGTAGCCATTTTTGGCAGGAAAATGCTGTAAGGGCGCCATGTAATTTATTGCAAGAACATTTCCAGTTTCATGGTAAAAACCCAGACTTGGCAATGTATCAAAGATGCAGAAACTGTACACGTGCATTGTCTCACACTCAAAGGTAAAATTATCACATATGAAAGTTCAGTCAAGTGGAATGAAGTTTGTCGCATATGACATACTGCAAATTTGTTCTTTCCTATGATGGCGGGGTTCTTGTTATTAAACATATCATTTTATTTTAGTATCAATTTCAGTGGGTTAAAATGCAGAAGAACGTATTTTTACAAGTGAATTCATCATGCTCAAAGCATTTTTTCATTCTGGATAATATTCAAGCTTTTGATTTTAGTCGCCAGGCTGGCGACTTCCCTTTCAGGTTAGTCGCCAGGTCCAAAATTCTAGTCGCCATGGCGACTAAAATGGTCGCAACTTGGAGGGTTGCCTTTAATCATGTTTTTAAAACCACTGTCACCATCCACAAAGTCAGAAACAAACACTGTAAGCTTTTTTCAAAGGGGAAGTCAATTTAAGTTTCTTGCTGCTTTGAACTGAAGTACAACTGGTATTTTCTGGGGGAATGTAAAAAGCTGCATATGCTTGCAGGTATCAGAAAAAGACAGAATCATAACTGGGGCAAAATTGGCTGAAGCAAAGAAAAACCACAAACCCAAGCTCAGCATCCAAAGAAGCAGCAGTATCAAATGTGACATATACAGAAGAAGAAATTACATCTTTAAAAGAGAACATGCAGGCTGCAGAAAATACAAAGAAAAGTACAGCTACCTATGTGCAACTCTTGGAGTCATGGTACATGGAAAATACCAAAGTGAAGCTCACTTCACCTACCTTTTTTTCAGTTTGCTGTTACCCTTGCCTGGACAATTAACATGTACAAATTGTACTTTGATGTACTTCCAACAGCCGTGTGAATTTCCTGTAAAATCTGATTGGCCCTCATTTATAGCATGACACAAGATAGCATTGCTGTTGATTGGTAAGCAATGAAGGAGTGGCAGGAAACTCAAGAAATAAATGTATCAAACCTTCTTTTTTTCCCTTGCTTCGCTTGCCAAACAGATTGGACACTGCGAATAATTTCTGAGCAAAAGTTTTGAAAAAGTTGAAAATCTTGATTTTGCACTTTTTAGGGTGTGATCCATGAGCTTTGGGTTTTCGTCGGAAAATTTCGGCAATCATCGGTCATCTTCGTGGAAAGCTCTTCGCTTTCATAGCTCTGACATGCCACGGGGAATGCTTTGGAGCAGTTTTGAAAAATCAAAATTTTCAAATTTTTTCTAAGTGTCTAAACTTCGTTGGGGGAATGGACGATTTTGGGTAATAGTGTGAGGGTAGGCTTCGGGAAAGACTGAAAGAGTAATTGAGCAGTGTCGGTCCGTAAGAGTAAGCCCTACTCGGTAATGTGTTCCTGGGTACGAAAGGGTGGTATTTGGAGGAAAAAGGAGCAAAGTTGAGCAAACTTGCTCACTTGGTAGCACAAAATGACTGAACTTGTAGCCAAGTTGTCTCGGTGTGGACAATGAGAGAATGGATGGATGTTGTACCTGATGGCCTTTGGCCAAGAATAGCGGCTTAGATTCGGAAGAATCATTCTTCCCTGATGTATCTTCTTGGCATTCCGTGGACTTGGCCATGCTACTGGCATGCGTGAAGCTTACAAGGGTGAAGCAGTGGAAAGACGTGGTAAAGAGAAAATGGGTTTCCCTCAGACAGGGTTGAATGCCTCGTGCGTCTTCCATGGCCAGGAGGATTCCCAGTGCAGCTTGACGGTCAAATGCCAGCCTCCTTTGAAAAGAAGCAGACGCAAAAGGGTTCCTGTTGGGTTTCCTGAGGGATAGTTACCTGGTTGATCCTGCCAGTAGTCATGTGCTTGTCTCAAAGATTAAGCCATGCATGTCTTAGCATAAGCATTTGTACTGTGACATGGCAAATGGCTCATTAAATCAGTTATCGTTTATTTCATTGTACCATTACTACTTGGATAACTGTAGTAATTCTAGAGCTAATACATGTGAAAAGTCCTGACTTCTGGAAGGGATGTATTTATTAGAGTAAAAACCAATGCGGGTTCTGCCCGGTTCTTTGGTGATTCATAGTAACTGATCAAATCGCACGGCGTTCCGCTGGTGATGTTTCATTCAAATTTCTGCCCTATCAACTGTCAATAGTAAGGTAGTGGCTTACCATGGTTGCAACGGGTGATGGAGAAGTAGGGTTTGATTACGGAGAGGGAGCCTGAGAAACGGCGACCACATCCAAGGAAGGCAGCAAGTGCACAAATTACCCAATCCTGACTCAGGGAGGTAGTGACAAGAAATAACAATACAGGGCTTTTCCAAGTCTTGTAATTGGAATGAGTACAACTTAAATCCTTTAACAAAGATCCATTGGAGGGCAAGTCAGATGCCAGCAGCTGCGGTAATTCCAGCTCCAGTAACGTATATTAAAGTTGTTGCAGTTAAAAAGCTTGTAGTTGGATTTCAGGATGGCTTGGCCGGTCTGCCGCAAGGTATGTTACTGGCTGTGCCGTTCTTCCTTGCAAAGACTGCGTGTGCTCTTAACTGAGTGTGCATAGGATCTGCAATGTAAGAGTGTTCAAAGCAAGCCAGTGCTTGAATACATAAGCATGGAATAATGGAATAGGACTTTGGTTCTATTTTGTTGGTTTCTGGAACTGAAGTAATGATTAAGAGAGACAGTTGGGGGCATTTGTATTTCGTTGTCAGAGGTGAAATTCTTGGATTTACGAAAGACGAACTACTGCAAAAGCATTTGCCAAGAATGTTTTCATTAATCAAGAACAAAAGTTAGATGATCAAACATGATCAGATACCGTCCTAGTTCTAACCATAAACGATGCCAACTAGGGATCAGAGGGTGTTATTGGATGACCCCTTGGGCACCTTATGGGAAACCAAAGTTTTTGGGTTCTGGGGGAAGTATGGTTGCAAAGCTGAAACTTAAAGGAATCGACAGAAGGGCACCACTAGGAGTGGAGCCTGCGGTTTAATTTGACTCAACACGGGAAAACTCACCAGGTCCAGACATAGTAAGGATTGACAGATTGAGGGCTCTTTCTTGATTTTATGGGTGGTGGTGCATGGCGGTTCTTAGTTGGTGGAGTGATTTGTCTGGTTAATTCTGTTAACGAACGAGACCTTAACCTGCTAAATAGTTACGCCAATCCCGATTGGTGGTTAACTTCTTAGAGGGTATCCAACCAAAGTCAGGAAGGCAATAACAGGTCTGTGATGCCCTTAGATGTTCTGGGCCTCATGCACGCTACATTAACAATGTCAGAGAGTGCCTCCTTCACCGAGAGGTGCGGGTAATCTTGCAAACATCGTGCTGGAGATAGATCATTGCAATTTTTGAACTTGAACGAGGAATTCCTGTAAGCACGAGTCATCAGCTCACTTTGATTATGTCCCTGCCCTTTGTACACACTGCCCATCACTACTACCAATTGAATGGTTTAGTGAGGCCTCCTGACTGGCGCCGATACTCTGGCTACAGAACGCCGGATGCCGGAAAGTTGGTCAAACTTGATCATTTAGAGGAAGTAAAAGTCGTATCAAGGTTTCCATAGGTGAACCTACGGAAGGGTCATTACCGATGCAATCTAAGAACAACTCTGTTGTTTGCTCTGTGAACTGTACCAAACCATTAGGGGTCAGCCCAGGCCATTAAGTGGCGATCGGATGCACAACTGCATGGCCGCCTCGCCTGCCCCGCCTGTGTTTTTCTCTCACTAATGTATGGGTCTATTGTCTGATGTGATGACATCTGCCATCTGGTGGTTCGCACGATAGTTGGAAAAAAATGTTAGAGACAACTTTTGACGATGGATCTCTTGGCTCACGCATCGATGAAGAACACAGCCAGCTGCGATAAGTACTGTGAATTGCAGAATTCAGTGCATCATGAAATCTTTGAACGCAAATGGCATTCTTGAGTTCTCTCAGGAGCATGTCTGTCTGAGTGTCAGATATCATCCATCGCAGGCAAAAAGTTGCCGGTGGCGTTGAGGTGTCACAGCTGCCCAGTGGGAGTGGCCATGTCCCTTGAAAGGGACATGGCCACTCCCAGAGAGACTCGCTGTGGTTGCCGGGTTTTTCCCGTGGCACACCAGTGGGGGCGAAAAGTGTGACCAGTCCTTCGGGTGCCGTCGGGTGCCTGCCGCTGGAGTTGCCGAGGCAAAGCATACCTTCTTGACCTCAGATCAGGCAAGGCTACCTGCTGAATTTAAGCATATTAATAAGTGGAGGAAAAGAAACTAACAAGGATTCCCTCAGTAACAGCGAGTTTAGCGGGAAGAGCTCAAATTTGAAATCTCCAATGCTTGCATCGGCAAGTTGTCGTTGCGAGAAGCACTTTCTAGGTGGATCAGCAGTGCCTAAGTTGCTTGGAACAGCAGGTTGCAGAGGGTGACAAGCCCATCTGTGGCGCTGCCGGCCACTGATGATGTGCTTTCGAAGAGTTGGGTTTGGGAATGCAGCCCAAAATGGGTGGTAAACTCCATCTAAAGCTAAATTATTATACTGACATGAGACCGATAGTGAACATGTACCGTGAGGGAAAGATGAAAAGAACTTTGAAAAGAGAGTTAAAAAGTTTGTGTGTGTGGAAGTTTTGCAGAACATGGATATGTGGGATGACTACATCCCTTTTTTATTGCCCTCATTGCAAATCATTGTTCTCTCATGAATGTGAATAGCCTCTTTTATCTTAAGTTGGAAACTACTGGAGGGGTGATCCCAAACATGGAAACAATCTGCTGAACATAAGGTGCCACAATGTTTAGAATTCTGCAGATGTTTGAAAATGTGAGAGGCCTAAATATCACTGGATAAATGCTCTCTCACACATGTGGAAAACTGCTGGGCTGTTTTGCGGACGTAACAGGCATATTACAGCCCACAGGTGGCAACTAGTAAACCACATGTGAATGGAGCCTGCCAGGGATGGGGTCTTTCATGCCAAACATGTTGCTGATCTTGAAAGAAGAAAATTTAAACTGCAAAAAGAATGCGAATGAATTTCTTTGAAATTCGCCTATTGTTCTCGCGAAATATTGTAGAAATTTCAAGCAAAGAATCGTGATTTATCGGGTGATATTTTGAAGAAATTTCGTTGAGCGACATGAAAATTCGCTAATCTAAGAACGATATATGGATTAGATTTCGCCAGTAATGAAAGGAAAATTCGCGTAGCTAAACAAAAAATCCCACTCCCAACATGACATTTCGTTGAGTGTTGGTAAGCATATGGTATTCATGAATGAATGGAATCGACAACTCTACATACAGCCCTTCGATTACCTTTAAAACAATTAAGCTTAAGCAATTAAGCTGAGTGTCAACACAACCTAAATAAAACTATTCCAATGAATTCACAAGATATTTCAAAAACCTATAAGCTTAACGTTTATTCGATTGATAGTTTGTTTACAAAGAGATCAACATTGTGATGCCCTTACCATTTTGATTGACAAGAACGTTTGATCTAAGCTTTCATTTTTCTCTCATCAAGTCCTTTGACTTTCCTTTGCCGTTTATCATTCACAAACAACTCAACAAGTTGAGTCTCCTGTCGAGGCATGGTAACCTCTGCTGTTGGAAAATGAATGCCTAGCATGCACCAGTAACATCAAGAAATGCCTTTGAATTCCCTCATGGACTGACGGCATTTTAGATTTCATTCCATTGTTTGCCAACCATGTAAGGAAGGTAGGTCCCAGTCTTCAATGAGTTTTGTGTGTTTGTAACAGGCAAATGAAATGTATTGGGTTGAAACAAAAACTTTTCTTTTCCAGCTCAGATGTCTTGAGTTTAACTGTACACTAGCTCATGTCTACGAACTATTTAATTTAAAAGGGTGTTTTATGTAGGCGATGAAAGGCAAGTTACTGGTTATAATCATTTAAAGTAGTTGCTTTGTGAGTCACTGCGTGAGTGAAAGTGCACAAACGAAACCATTGAATAAAGTTTTATCAAAAGAATGGTTAAATTTTGATACAAAACTAAATGCAACTTTGAGATGGCATTACCACATTGTATTGGTGGCTAGGTGGGAGAAAATATATTCTGACTCAAGTAGTGACGGAGCCCAACATGAGAATATATTTTCTACCAACTTAAGCTGCCAATATAATGCGGCAATTACATTATAATGACAAAACACAGATTTTAATCTTACCTATTTATTGCCAAATGCAAGAATAGAATGTAGCGAAAATGGAAAAAAGATTCGTAAACCTAGATCTAGAGAAATACGTTGTGCCTATTGTTGAGAGGTAAAAAAAAAGCCTAAGGTTGTCCTTTTTTATTTCTGGTGTTTTTGGCATCTCTTGCTGATGTTAACTTTGTAAGTTTCCCACATCCTGTTCAGCTCCTCAGAATTTTGGTATCTGAATGTCTGCACAACTTCCACTGAAAAAAAAAGGAAACTCTGGGTAAGTTTTGTGCCGAAATAATTTAAAGGAGCTACATCATGGTTTGTGCCTCTTGAAAAGTCTCCTTCCTTAACCATCCTTATTCCTTTATGGTTTATTATTACCTCTTTGGTGTCTTTTTATCATAATTTTACTTAATTTTACTTAATTTTCAGGTTTCTTTCAGTTAAATGAAAATTTTGTACCTGGCCAAAATAACTCATAACACTGCAACTGAGCTCCTTTAAGCACATTTTCGTCATGATAAGACAAACATAATGCTACGTTTTTCTCTTTTAAAATACAGTATATTCAAGTTAATAATAGTATATTTTAGGAGCCTAAACATGCTTTGTTCTGTTGTCAGAGACCGGCTTTTTCAATATGTAAACTAAGCGTACCCTTTATCACAGCTATAATCTTCTGGTCAAGAGCATTAAAGTCTTTTGTGTCATGGACGATGGAGCGCATCAACACCTTTGAAAACAGCTTATCCACCAAGTGCAAAACAAGTTGTGACGGCTTTACTGTGACTTTGGCAAAATCATATTCTGCTCTTTCTAGTCAGACATCACGACACCCACCAACAGGAACTGTGCCCATTTATGAAAAGGAAAAACAGTCATTAAATGACTATATTTTTCAGTGGAAAAGCAATACTCATACATATTCTGCAATGATTCCATTGTTGAAAAAAAAGAAGAATTCATGCCAGAGATGATAATTAAAATGAGGTCCATCTATTTTAGAAGAAAATCAGATCAAAAACTACGCAAAAAACAGTACTCACATTTTTTTCAATGATCCCATTGTTGAAGAAATACTTAACTCTACTAAGAATTCACTCTATGTGTGTTTTGTCATACCTGTTATTTCTCTGTCCACGTGGTAAACATCTTCCAGAGATCTGTCCACTTCCGGAAATAATGGAGTTGCTGGAAGGACTGATGAAATGCCATGATCTGATAGAGGAGGTGTGGAACAGGCTCATGCCATGAAAGGGTACTCCACTGAAGACTGCCTAGCACCAAAATCTGGGGTGGACACCTGCTGTGGCTGCTGTGGAAGGCTCTGTGAACTCAAGGAATGTAGCAGTTGGCCCAACTTTGCCTCTTGCGCGGGGAAAGCATACTCCAGCCATTCCAGAATGGTTCTGATCAGCTGCAGTTCTGATGCTAACTCAAGATTTCGTTGGTGTTCCGAAAATAATGATAAAAATTATGATGGTGACCACACTTGTGAACATTTCCCCTAACTATTATATTGTTTGCATTTACTGACATTGATATCGGAAAATGCTTAGGCTAGATTCATTTTTTTAAATTCAGTCAGTAATTAATAAGGTGAAGATATTTGTACACAAAAGATAAACTGACTCAAACCTGCCGTTTAGCCGAAAGATAAACTGCTTTTTGCTGCAAAAATGTCTTAAATCCAGATTGCAATCACATAGCAATTCAAGTTTTTAGTTTCTATAGAAAATGTTGTGTCTCATCGCGGGGTAAAACACTTAGTTATGTAGAAACATTTAGTTACTTCAAAAATTAAAGTTGATCGAGGTAAATTAACTGCCGCATCGAGTTTGTGAAGCTGTTGCACGCATTAGCCCTTCATCAGAACAAAACATAGGCCTCCCAATCTAGCAGTGTCTGAACATAAGAAGTGTAAACAATGATTACTTACACTGCTCGCGCTTTCTATTGTGTCAATGGCCTTCGATGTCATTTCTCTGACACCAAATTGTTCTGCCTCGGTCTCAGAATTACTGTCTTCTGGGATTTGCGGGTAACTGTTTGGCTGTCGTGTTGGCTCAGGCGGACAGAATGCAACTAAAGCTGATGAGAGTTAAAAGTCATCCTTGGAGTCAGAACTCTCACCCATGGAATCTTCAATGAGGGAACCTGGTTAGGTGACTCAGCAGCAAGGATCTGAAATGTCAAGGAAAACAATCAGTATATGCCTCATGATAGTCGCAACTCTATTTCAGTAGTAACTTATTATACCTTCCCAGACAGCAGCAGTTCACAGAACTCAGAATAATTTGTTTGTTATAGTGTTTCTTTTAATAATGCAGAAAACGATCAGTCATATTTAACACCATGAATAAAGTAGCTTCCAATGACTTGATATGCTATTAAGAAATACCTTGTGGCACAAAATTTTATGGGGTTTTAATGTTTGTGATTTTAGCGGCTTTTTCCTCCACCGGCAATAAAGTTCCCGCAAAAATTTACTCCACTGGTGAAATTATGCATACAAAAAGAAACTTTTCTTTTGTTCCAAAATAAAATGATGAAACTAGGAACAAAATGTCCAGAAATAAAAACATTAAATTGCCTTTGGTACAGACAGGTGTAGTCGCCTAAAAGCTTACAGAAAATGATCGTCTGAGGATACTATCAGCTACAGTAATTGTAATAACGTGAAACTGATTACTGTTTTTTTCTCTGATTGTTGTTTTCACTTATCAACTGCATGGTATAGTTGACGCTATGCAACAGCTCAGCTACAGTATTGTGCAAATGTAACACAAATGAATTTCGACGAAATTCCTGCTTTTTGGGGCTTTTCGAAGAAATCTCGCTTCAAACGATATTTCCATGAAATTTCCCTGCATTTTCGTGACACCTATTGTTTTGATCTGCGCAATTTTTCAAATGCTAATTTGCTTTGCACAATGATTCACCGCGAATTTTCAAGCAATAATTCGCTCCTTGTGAAAAGTCGCTACGATTTTGCGAATGATGATGCACTCCTCCCGAAAATTCGATCTATTGTTTATCGATAGACCAAGAGCGTTTTCAAAACACAGTTCGCTAAGTGAAATATACAAATGACCTTTCGAATCATTGCATACAAAAGAAACCAATGATCTGCCGAAATAGCATCACAGCTCGACGAAATGTTAGCTATGAAACTCACCTGGTTATTTCAGAAGGAATGCTAAATTGTTGACTTGATCCAAAACCCCAAAACACCACAGTTCGGATAAAGAAATGCAATTGTACTTAATCACTATGTCATACACTTGCCAACACGCCATTTTCACAGCATGTAGAACCACACGATTTTTCTCGTGCCAGACCCCTGTCTCTGTGCCAGTTTGCTGCCATAGCGACCGTTTGTGTTTATATAACTTAGACCTGAAATCATTTGCACCTCGATGGTCAGTCATCATGCCTTAAGTTTCAAATTATACGAGAACGCGAATCAAGCTCCTTCACAAGCAAGATCTCCACCCAGCTTGAATATTCAGGTCATCGAAGAACAAAGGTTTAATGGTAAGCAATAGTAAGCCACGCTAGCGTCTCTCAACTCATCAAGAAACTAAAAATTACTGGTTCCATGGTGAATCTACCGTGCTTGGGAAGACCAACAAAGTTGTCTGTGGATGCAAAAGCATTTATAGATTAACAGATGCGAAAAAATGATGAGACTATAAGCCAACAGATTCAGAAGATGCTAGCAAAATGTGGGATTGCCGTGAGTTTGTCCACCTTATGAAGATCTCGCCAACAGCAAGGCTGGACTCTGCAGCAGACCGTTTATTGTCAGTTCATCTGAGATCTCGCAATATTAGAAGGTCACACATCAGTTTTCTAGTTTTTCTGTGATATATGTAATATTCTCATTATGCCGCAATATTTTAA
This sequence comes from Orbicella franksi, assembly GCF_964199315.1. Classification (NCBI taxonomy): domain Eukaryota; kingdom Metazoa; phylum Cnidaria; class Anthozoa; order Scleractinia; family Merulinidae; genus Orbicella; species Orbicella franksi. Next base: position 18,206,291 of record NC_138155.1, on the reverse strand, counting down.
TTTTCATATTAAATGTTAAAACTCATAATGAAATTTGGAAACGGATCGTTGGTGCAGTCATCCACATCTCTTTATCCTTATAAGTTAGAGTCCCAATGATTTTTATTAAGGCGATGAAAACGGAGCGAAATAAGTGTGAACTGTTCGAAGACTTAAAGCAACACCCAGTGACCTCAGTTCAGGGTTGTTCGAAAGGTGGATAATGTCATCCAGTCTTCGAACAACTTGGGCCAGGGGCCCGTTTCTTGAAGGTGTGTGAAGTTTTCACGCTCGGCTGGAAAGCCATAGCAAAATCTCAAACCCTATGATTACAGCACTGTTTTATGCGCATATTCTTAAAATGAACAGAGGTTCTCTTCTTACGAGAAGTTTCAGTTTCACCTCTCAGTTTTTAAGTACAGATTGTCTAAAAATGGCTTTGCAAGCCTGAAAAACTTTCCAGGGCTTTTGAGAAACTTTAATAAACAACTGTGAGGGAACTGGGATGGAGGTAATTCAGGATAGAAATAAACAACCCTTGGATTCGCGAGCGTGCACATGTGTTCAGATTGAAAAACCCTCATAAATTGTTTGGGACTGTTTACTTAAGCGGCGTAAGTACACAGAACTGGAGATGCTTTTGCTTTGTTTGTGGAACGAACTGAGCTCATTGTCTTCATAATGTGGTTCTAATTCTGTGCATATGAAACTGGGCCTGAGCTGAACTTGAGCATGTGAAGCTGCTTGAAAGCCTTTCCCAAGTTTAGGTGAGTAAGATTTTAGTAACATATTTCTCGTAGATAAAATTTTATCCCCTTAATGGGTGATTGATGACTGGAAACCGGCACGTATTTACAAACAACTTATTGGCACATATTTACAAATTTATCGCTTGTAAGTTACACGACAGTTTGTTGGTATCGGTCGCCGAAAGAAAATTACACGAACGCTGTCGAACTGCTGTTCAATGCGTTGCAAAATTTCATGTGCTGCCTAGCGAACAATTGTTTGTGCTCATGAATTTTCTTTAGCTTAATGAAACTTCAAAGAAAAATCGCCCCTTGTTCAAGCGAATTATCACTCGATATGCTGTGAAATTACACTCAAACTTTCATGCAAACTTTTGTCGAAAAGTGGCAGGAACAAGGAACTAAATTCGTGCATTTCGCTTGTGTTACTTTTGCACAATACTGTAGCAATGGATCTTACCTTAGACAATTTCATGAGTGAAGAAAACTAGCTCGGCATGAATGGAATTAAGATGATGATGATGACAACGATGACGACGAGGACCACGAGGACCATGAGGACGATGAGGACCACAAGGATGACGAGGACGACAAGGACGAGGAGGAGGACGATGACGAGGATGACAACAATGACAACGATGATGATAATAATAGTAATAATAATAATTGAATATTTCCCCAGGATAACCTTTCAGTACAAAGTACTGTTATCAACGGGGTTCTGCTGACTAAGAATTAAAAACTAATAAATAAGAAATATTAAGATATATGAAATAAGAGGCAAAAATACACTAAGTTAAAAACCATTAAAAATACAATAGAAATTACAAGTAATAATCGTCCAAGGCTTTCCTAAATAAAACTCCAGAATTAATGTTCCTTAAACTCAAAGGCAATAAATGAAAAACTGAGGTACCTAAAAATAAAAGCTATGGTGCGCAAAATCCAGTCTGACTTTTGGTAGTTTTGCTGTTTTCCCATTGTTTCTAGTGTTTAAAGTGTTTTCCTTTGATTTCTGCTTTGGTTTCTCCGGCAGTGAAAATGAGAAAAATGTGACTTACCAGTTTTCTTTTGGCTTTAGCTTGATGCTGGGGAAGAGCTTGCTGGGCAGGAGTAGGGGCTGGCTCCTCAACTAATGGTTAGCAAGTCAAGACTGCTGAATATTCCTTTTTTGACTTCCCCCAGATAACACGGACTTGCTGACCTTCGTTAATCGGCAATCATTCTACTATTGCAGTCCGAAAAATGTCAGAATAATAACCTTGACTCCAGGTTACTTGAGCGGTTTGCTTGTTCTTGGTTTTTGAAGTTAGAGTTGAGTTCTTTCTGATAACGCAGCAAGCGATAACTGAAATTTTTTTTATGTTGACCTTTTTACAGCATTTTGAAAGGTCATTTGGATCACAAACCTTGTATTATGATTGGCTTCTGTAGTTATTATCATGTGTACCATCGTGTTGTCATTTAGATTTACAAGAAACAATAGAGTATAGAAACAGATTTACTAATTACGAAGACAATCAGAAACAATACGTTTGACCTTCCCTTTGCGTGTCAACAAGATCATAGTGCATACACACAGCTTCTAAAAAAGTGGTTTCAGATATTTGCAAGGAACATGTAAAGAAAAGCGAATCTATTTAACAGATGTAGCACTAGCAGCTGAAAAAATTGAAGTGAGAGGTGAGGAGAGAAAGCTTGCCGAAAGTCACACCCTATTGTTGAATCGGTTCTATTGAATTTGAATTGAATTAAGATGTCCTTTGAAAAGCGTGCCAATGGGTTGTTTTTCCCAATGTCTCACGACTTCTTAAAAATAAACTGACACTATTGTTGAGTCAGTTCTATTGAATGTGAGAGAAGCTCTTGAATAACCTCCTTTCGCACTCCTCGCCCCCAAGATTTTGCGCGGCCATTTTTTTCTTGTGGTTTTCTTTTGCGTCACGTACGACGGACTAAGTGAAAGAGGGACTAATCATAGTCTAATGCTGCTTTGCTTAGCTTTTTTCAGTGAATTAAACTTATTGAAAGTGTCTTGCAGACTCAGTGTCTATAAAGTAAATTATCTTTAGTTAGTTCTGCTGAACTAAACAGTATCTTTAGCTCAGTGTAACAGACTTAATGATAATTTTAATATGTCAATTCCTTGATTTGTTTTGTGTTTTTTCCTTTGTCAATTTCATTGTCGTTTATAATGTACCACTAATATAACAGCCAAAAAAAATTGAAGTACGCCTCTGAGAGGCGAGGAGAGAAAGCTTGCCAAAAGTCACACCCTATTGTTGAATCGGCTCTATTGAATATGAACTGAATTAAGATGCCCTTTGAAAAGTATGCCAACCGGTTCTTTTTCAATGTCTTGTGACTTCTTAAAAATAAACTCACATTTCATTGTTGAGACAGTTCTATTGAATGAGAGAGAAGCTCTTAAATAACCGTTCCAACAAGTTGCTTTGCTTTTCTGTTGTTGTGTTGTGTTTTTCATATTAATCTGGGGTAGATGCTGGGAGGCGTGTTTTCTGTTGGTCCACATTTTAATAGTTCATTGTTTACTGAGTCAGTTTCATTGAAGGAAAGGCACTGCAGCATGTTAATCAGCGTCAACCAGTGGTGCGTTGCTTACCTTTTCAGTGAAGTAAAGTCTTATTGAAAACGTCCCGCGGACTCAGCGTCTTTATAAAATAAATTATCTTTAGCTGTTCCAGTGAACTAAACAGTATCTTTAGTACAGTGAAACAGACTTAACCATAATTTTAATATGTCAATATTTTGTTTTGTTTTGTGTTTTTTTTTTCTTTCATTGAATTCGTTATCGTTTATAATGTGTTGTTTTGCTTCAGTAATATTTCGGTGCTCGGGATGTTAGACTTGTTTGTTGACATCACGACCTTCCATTTGCCAACTCTAGATCTGTTTTGCACATTTATATAGCAAGGAAACAAAAAAGTTATACAAAGTACTGTTCTTATGTTCTTTTAAATTTGTTGCTTTTACTGCCTGATTAAGAGGATTGCTTTCAAATACAGATGATGCAGGATGAAGTCAAATTTGATCCGAACTCTTTGTGAATAATTAAGCAATTTACCATGTAACAGCAAGCACAGTGTGTACTCGTATATAAAATAAACGAAAGCCAAAATCCTCAGAGCTAATTCCAGAAAGAAGTTTTAACCTACATAGGTAGGTAGAAGAGGATAAAAGATAACTGTTTCTGTTTTATTGGTCATTGACTTTTCTCAGATTTTGGTGGCTCCTAAAGGAACCTTTTTTTTCAAAGTTCATCAAGAACTTTTAGTACTTGGTTGCTGCTCCACGTAATTCAACCACAGCTGGAAAGGCTTTGTACAAGACATGGTCAATATGTCTCACACATTTCGTTGCATCTACCTTCTTCCTCCAGAACTTCTTAATGCCGTCGATCAGTTCTTGTTTTGACCAGGGCTTGACATTTGTTTCCAGGTAGTATTTCAACTTGTGCCAGAGGTTCTCAATTGGGTTTAGGTTTGGGCTCTCTGGGGGGGTTGGCCGCCAGGTGATCCCGTTCTCCCCAGAGAAGGTTTTGGCTGCTCGTGAAGTGTGCTTCAGGTCATTCATTGTCCTGCATGAAGCGGTGATTTGGGAGCTGCTCATTGATGAAAGGCACCAGATGGCTTTTAAGGATATCGCAGTAAAGGTCATCGGCCATGATTCCTTCGAAGATGCAAATTTTTGTCCCACCATGTCTGTTTATGCCAGCCCACATGTGTAGTTCCAGTGGGTACTTCAGTTTAGGCTTTCTTCTTGCGGGTTCACCAACTTTCCTGTAACATGTACGGCGGAATTGTTTGAGAGAGATTGAACATTCATCGGTAAAAATGACGTGGCAAGATTTCTGTATAACCCCATACACTAATTATGCACAGTTATTTGTTTAACTAAACAATAACGGAAACAATAGAGCTCCTTAGAGACTTGTCCACTTTCTCACATTCTTTTAGACTTACAAAAAAAATGTCGATTTTTTAGTCTAAAATACAGAAAAACAAAAGTGAAATATTATTTTTGGGCGCATGTACCATATTTTTAAATTGGGTACAGGCTTTAAACTGCTTTAACAAATAGCAAATTAGGCCTATGCGCCAGTTTAAAAATGCTTTAAAAAGAGCAATTTAGGCCTAAGCAAAGGCGGCTTGTGGTTAGCTATAAAATGTTAAGGTCAGTGAGTATTTTGATTCTGTAAATTAAAAAAAATCCAGTGCAATAAACCACTTCCTTACCTCTCGTATTTGCAAAAAGCCGTAACCTTTCATCTGCTGCGGTGTATTTTGTTTCTTTCAATGCTGAGTGAACATGAACAGTCATCTAACGATGAAATTCCTGAAGTTCATTTTATCTATCCTTCTCATGCCCATGTTACAGAAAAAGCAAGCAGGTTCGCCATCCATGGGATAAAGTAAAGGAAGGCATCTCAACTGGCACAGGATGAGGACAAACAGTCAAAGACGTCATAGACTTTAGAGGTAGAGCATTCAACAATCGAGAAGAAGATTACGAAGACATTTTTACAGTGGTGAAAAGGACTTTAACGTAAAGAATACTGTGAGCCTTCTCTCGTAGCATTGGGTCAGTTTTCAAGTGAATACTATGAAGAAGAAACACAATTCACCAGGGACCCAGTTGATTAAAAAATCCAATGCATGTTTTCGTGGAGCATGAAACATGGTTAAACAGATAAATAAGTAAATTGTAATGTAAATTTTTTGGAATGTTAACCAGTCAAGTAAAATAAAAATGATTTTTCGAGGGCTAATTCTCAACTGAACCTCGTGGTGTAGTGGTGTAAAAGAGAGACTGGTAAGTGAGAGGTGTGCAAAAGGTAAGGGGTTAAAGACCTGGTGGGGTACAAGAAAAAAAGGGAAAAAAATGCATAAGGAGCCTGGGTAATATAGAGGAGAAAAAGAGAGAAGAATGGAGCTAGGGGAAGAGAATCGGCAAAAAGACATCATGCGATGAAATCCTCTTTTATTCCTAAAGTAAGTAGTAATTGTCAATGTATATATTCAATACCTTAGGGAGTTGCTATTGTCTTGAAAAGCAATGGAGTGCATACATAATTAGTCATTCTGCATGCATAATAAATGTATGGGGCTATATGGAAATTGTTCTTATGACATTAAAAGTATCTCCGGTCTCTAAAACTTTCTGGGTGAACTCTAAGCGTTTGACTTTGTTCGCATCTCTGCTCAGCTGACAGTATCTCGTTGATTGAAGAGTCCTGCCCTGCTGTTGTTGGGATCTCCGCACTGTTCATGGATAGACCACGACTCGGCATCTGGCTAACTTCTTTTGGATTGCTCGGCTGGTTGTTTCATCATCCTTCTGCATCTGATCTTCTATAAGCGCTCTGGCTTCAGCAATTAACTTTCTGGGTCTTCCAGTGCTCATGCCTTTCTTTGTGGATCCCTTGAGTTTCAGTTTCTTAAATATACGCGTGACACTGGCGAAACTAACTTTCAAATCTTCTCCTTGTAACAACTTAGGAGTCACTGACTGAAAATATTGAGAATGGCTGAATTTAAAGTCTTCGAGAAATTCGCAAAAAGTGAAAATATAGCTTTTTGCCTCATTAAATATGCAAAAAATATCTGGAAAATTGGTGAAGTTCTTGGTATTTGCATTGAAACAATTTACAAAACTAGACTTGGGTTAAACTTAGCATAAGAGCTTTACTTTTCTTCTACCTAACAATAGGAAGTTTTAAATTTTTCAAGCACTTTGAAGGATTCTGTTGACCGTTGAAGAATTGCCTTCTAAAGCCCCTATGAAAACTGCAAAAATTGCGTAGTTATTCAGGCTTAAAATGCATCTTGGTATGTCCGATATGGAACTAAAACAAGTGCTGTGCAAAAGAGTGTCGTTTCTACTATAATATTATGGAAAACAATTTCTGGGCAATCGAGGTTCACACAGGTAAAATGCAAAAGTTTGCGACAGTCTCTTCTCAAATTTGCATAATGCAGTATGTTCAAAGAACTCTATTGTTGAGTACTCTAGTCTGTTTTTGTTCCATTTGTGGGCCTTGCTTCGTGGGAAATATACAAAAAGAGAGTTGATCCATGTCGTTATTACAACATTGTTTCATTATTTCACACAAGATACATAAAAGCCATAGAAAAAGCCCAAAATATAAGTTCAAAGTTACATAGATTTAAAAGCACGCTACATGTATTACGTGACTGGCGTCACGTAATATTTATTTTCAGTCAGCTCCAATTGGAATTCCTTGATTATTGAGGTTTAGATACTTGCTTATAATAGAGGCATATAAGGGTTTGTCTTTCCCGTCTATACACTTGATTAGTCTGCAAATATTCGAAAGGAGACTGGTCTTTTAAAGTATTTTTTAACCATTCTGTGTCGCTTTTGATCTTAATGGAAAACAGATTAATTAGACACACTGAATTAAACGAAGAGGTTTTATTAACGTGATCCAGCTAAACCAAGGAAGCAGGTTTTCTTGAGTAAGACTGTTTGATGTCTATCCCGTGATCTGACCTCGGTTGGAATTTGGCCTAGTCCAAACATCGTGCTTCTGCTATGCCGATCTCAAATAAATTTGGTACGGCAGTGGCATGACAAAAAGCTATGAAAGAATCAAGCACCGAATTTCATTCAGTCATGCAGAAGATGAAAAGAAGTTTGCTTTGCTGAAGACCTTGTTAAATGCTGGAAAGAAACCGCAGCTGTTGCAGCAGGATATGAATTCACAGAGTCTTTTTTTCACGTGAAGGAAGGAGGGGTGAAGGTGGGGGGCTTCAAAACAAGTAGTGCCGGCGCAAGTTTGTAGAGGGGTCTAGGGGCATCCCCCCAAAAAAACATTTTAAATCTAGGGACTTGGAAATGGTATTTTTAACATTCTCCATGGTGTAGTTCTTAAGAAAATCAACCTAGTGGATGTACTATAAAATGACAGGTACTTTTAGTGCATTTACAGCAATATATTATGAAGCTACTGTGAGCTTGATACATCTTTCTCAGCCCTCCATGATATATCACGGCCTTAGTACTGACTGACCTGCGCTTTTACACCAGCCCCCATCCTCCCCATGTGTGGGAAGGAGGCGCACGCTGCGGAAAGGTTAAAACTTGGCAAATCTGTAGTCAATCAGACTTTTTGTTATCTTTCCCTTCTTCTTTATCTCTTCATTTGTACCTCATGCTAAAACAAAATAAACTGTCATCGTGGTAAAAAGAGGAGGGGGGCTTAAGCCCCCACCCAGGCTCCGCCGTCCCTGGTTCAGTTCGGCATGTGCATGGCAAGAGCACGCCGTTCAAAGCCAAGTCATGCTACTGCCGTGCAGAACAGCATTAGGCCTGCTGTGCTATAAATAGTTGCGCCGACTTTAATTCAGCCTACGGAATTGAATGCATGCATAGTTTCAAACGTCGTGCTACTGCCGTGCTTCAGTCGAAGTTCTCAGTATTCGCAGTGAAACAATTTACAAGACTAGAACACTGGATAAACTAAGCATATTGAAAGCTTTATATTAAATTAAATTTTGAGGGGTTCCGTTGACTGTTGAAGAATTTAAGCCCCTATGGAAATGGCAAAAATTGTGTAATTTAACAAGCTTAATAGGCGTTATAGTTTGCCCAATATCGAGGCGAAATAAATACTTTGATTAAGTTTTGGTCTTCTTCAATCAGTATTTGGAACAAAAAATCTGGGCAGTAAGAACGCACGGCAGCAAACAAACGTTTTTAAGGCTAGGTGAACTTTTTTGCATAATTGACGAAAATTGAAGTCTCTTCACAGAATGACTCCTCGATATATTTCTAACAGTGTTTTTTTGTTGTTGTTGGTGTCTTCAATTACTTAGCCTTAATAGTTTCCAAATAATAAAGAAAGGTGGAAAATCAATGGTTCAACTGACAACTGTTTACATAACACATTATCCCCTGTCATATTTTTCAGCTCAATCCCTGTAAAAGGTACCGCAAAAGCTCTCACGGTGGACCTTTTGAAGATTAACCCCTAAAATGTATGACAAGCACCCCCGTTATTTGTATATGAGTCTCCCCCCCCCCCCCCCCCCGATGGTAATGAGTAAAGTTTGCATGCTGTGTAGTGCGACTTGGCTTCGGCTTGCTCTTATGTACTGTGCCAAACTGAATTCATAGCTTGCTGCATCAGCTGCCATTGCTAAGATTTGTAGCATTTAAAATGGCCTTCAGCAAAGCAAGCGTCTTCTGATCTTCTGTGCGACTGAATCAACTCGATGTTTGGAATCACTGCTGTTCTCTTGTTATTGCCACTGTCGGGACAAATTTATTTGAGGTCAGAATGGCAGAAACGCGACGTTTGGACTAGGCTGAATTCCAACCAAGGTCAGATCGCAGGATAGATTTCAAACAGTCTTACTCTATTTTTCAAGAAAACTTGCTTCCTTGGTCTGGCTGGCTGGATCACGTTAATAAAACCTCTTCGTTTCGTTTTGTGTATTTAATTCGTTTTCCATCAAGATCAAAATCGAGACATGCTAAAATTTACTTTAAAAAAGCAGTCTTTCGAATATTTGCAGACTAATCAAGTGTATATAAACAGGAAAGACAAACCCTGATATGTCTCTATTATAAGTAAGTGTCTAAACATCAATAATCTAGTAATTCCAATTGGAGCTAACTGAAAATAAATATTATGTGACGCCAGTCACATAATACAGGTAGCGTGTTTAGTCTATGTGACTTTGAACTTATGTTTTGGACTTTTTTCTGTAGTTTCTATGTACCTTGTGTGAAATAATGAAACAATGTTGTAATAATGACATGGATCGACTCTCTTTTTGTATATTTCCCACAAAGCAAGGCCCACAAATGGAACAAAAACAGACTAGAGTGCTCAACAATAGAGTTCTTTGAACATACTGCATTATGCAAATTTGAGAAGAGACTGTCACAAACTTTTGCATTTTACCTGCGTGAACCTTGATTGCCCAGAAATTGTTTTCCATAATATTATAGTAGAAACGACACTCTTTTGCACAGTATTTGTTTTAGTTCCATATCGGACATACCAAGATGCATTTTAAGCCCGAATAACTACGCAATTTTTGCAGTTTTCATAGGGGCTTTAGAAGGCAATTCTTCAACGGTCGACAGAATCCTTCAAAGTGCTTGAAAAATTTTAAACTTCCTATTGTTAGGTAGAAGAAAAGTAAAGCTCTTATGCTAAGTTTTGTAAATTGTTTCAATGCGAATACCGAGAACTTTGTCAATTTTCCAGATATTTTTGCATATTTAATGAGGCAAAAAGCTATATTTTCACTTTTTGCGAATTTCTCGAAGACTTTAAATTTTAATAAAATGGGAATAATATTTTCGAAAGAGGCTCCCTAAAAGCGTTCTTTAGGCAAAGTTTCAGTATTTTCGATTTTCCTAACCTGGCCAGCCATTCGCGACATTTTCAGTCAGTGACTCTTAAACATCTCTACTGGATGAAGATTTTGTTGATAAAGAAACTCAATTTGAGTACGCATGTAGTTTGATACGGTGGGCATGATTGCTAAGGAGTAGCTGAAGGTCAATCTTCGAATGTATGGATATAAACAATGGTTGCCATGTTTACCCGACCTTTTGCATTACTGTGAGCATGGAGATGAAGTCTCAGGAGAATTAGTGAACTGGGTAAATTTGAATTTTTAAATAACAAAGGATGTTTATATCTGTTTTCGGACATTGTTTATAGAGCGAATTTTTGTACGATTTTTCGCTACCCTGCAAACTCTTTCTCTCAAAAGTTCGTCATTGCCAATGATATTTCGCGTGAATATTTGAGCGGTCTTGCGAAGAACAGCCGGAACTATCCTTTTGATTAAGGTGGCTCAAAACAGTAATATTTCCGTGAGATGTCCGGGCTCTAGCGCACACTTCAGCATGAGGCATTACATGATCACCCAGGGGTTTGCAAGATAGTGTGCGAGATTTAAAGTTTCCAAAAATCAAAACAAACATGGTGGCGCGAGGCCTACTTCATAAAACTTTGTTTCCACCAAGTTTAGTAGGCTGTTCGCATTATCAGTTATCAGAATGTAAACGACAATTGTGATGTTGATGATGCGATCGATCGCACCAGCTATCAATCTAAAAAACAGCAGGAAAATACTACTCTTCAGGTTTTCTTCATTCTTTGTACCTGGCTATTCTCACCTCCAGGTATTTATGGTACTCTTCTTTTACCGCTTATGCTGATAACAACAACAGCGAAAAAGAAAACACTATTTGCAGGTATTCACATTTATTTGCATGGAATTGCGGGCTTTACTGATCAGCGGACTGCCTTCATGCATGCACAAGGGGAAATCTTGCAAAGTCGAGATTTTAATTTATGCATAGAACGTGTGCTAAAATACCTTATCCACGAAGCTAATATCTCAAAAACTGATCTTGTGACCCTACTTTTTTAATTCATAAAAATGTTCAACAGTGTGAAATTGTAAAAAAACTGTGGAGTGGAATTTCTCCAACTTGGAAATTTCCATTTTTTCTTAATTTGAGAAAAATCCACTCTGCAGAATTTTTTTATAATTTTGCCCATTTCTTCTTCTGTGTGTAATGAAAGATTTGTATAAAAAAATATGGGGTCACCGGCTTAGTTTTTAAGATAGATGCAATTGATGGTAAAAAGTGGGTGAAGTTTGTTGCTATGCAACAAGAGAGTGCAACTTTAGGACTAAAACACAATGAAAAGCACAGTGGAGAGTTACCTTAAAAATAGCACAGCCATTCCAAACAGTACATCCAAGCCTGGAAAATTGCACCTAGTTCTATAAGTCTCAAAAAAACAGAAAACTGTATTGAGCCACCTTAAAACAATAGACCTTTAAAAAATTCATCAAACTTTGTACGCAAAAAGTTGTTTCAGTTGAAATTTCTCTAAATTTCATCGAAAAGCACCAAAAAGTCACAAAAAGTACCGCATTTCATTTGCATTCTTTCTGCACAGTACTGTACTTTGATATCAGATTATCCTAAATCATTTTAGAAAATAGCTCTATGTAAATACGCACGCTGGTTGGTTTGAAATTGTTTCTACAGTATTTAACGAATAGATTCAATGTTGCCATGCGTCTGTTCAGTAATAGATCACAGATGACGTCACGATGTGGTAAGAACAGAAAAGTGGCACACGAGGCAATAGCTGAGTGTGTCTTTGATGTTCTTACCACATTTTGATTTCTTCTGTGATCTATTACTGAGCAGATGCATGGCAACGTGGAATCTATTTGTTTTATATAATAAAGAAAGAAATTACTACAGAAAGAGCCTTTCTATTTCAAAATCTTTCGACGTAACTCGAAAGCTGGGCCCAATTTGGCTAACTCAAAAATAGCAATTTGATGTCATCTATTGTCTATACAAAATGAAGCAATCTCAATGGTTGCTATGCACAGTAAAGAATTGTGATTGGTCCAGGAAAATCACATCAATGTCAAACTTGACTCGAGAATCGCTTCTCTTGGAAGAAAAGCTACAAATCTACAAATCTTAAAGAAAATGCTGGAAATGTCAAGTCAGTTTTTGTCATCAGAGCAGCCCTGTGTGCTGAAAAACTTGGATGTTGCCTTGAATATTGCAGTAGCTGAAAAATACTCTTGGAAAACTTGCTGTTGCGGTTGACATTGGAGGCTATGAGATTTGAGTTTTGAATGAAAGCAGTGTTAGTGACAGTAGAAATTTGTGTCTTCTGTGGTTGGTGATTCTCAAATCAGTTTGATATAGTGTTGGAGACACCTTGTAGCTGCGATACCATTGGCTGCGAGCTTTAGTGATTTGAAGACTTTTCTGTACTTTATCTTCTCCCCAGTCACATAAAATACCATCGTAATTCTCAAAACTTGCTACCATTTTAAAACAAAGAGGGAAAAACTTTGTAAGGATGACATCAATTGTGCATCTATCCTGTAATAGATCATAGGCAAGAACCAATCAAAATGCAAAAATAATTTGGATTATTATATAAAACGCAATAGAAACAGAACTAGCACGAGCTGTTGACGTAATGATGGCACGAGCAAAGAGAATTTACATTTTGATGATTGAAGTAAATGAGATGTTTTCTTTGTTTTGGTTGCGGGATTTTGTAAAAGAAATAGAAAACATGTTCTCTGTGTTTCCACTGAGTTATAGAAACACTTGTTAGAGTTTGGGAGAACTCGAAAAAGCTGTGGAAACACTCGCCTGTCGGCTTGTGCTCCCACAGCATTTCTCGTTCTCCTAAACCACTTGTGTTTCTGTAACTCGATAGAAACATAGTACATGTTTTCTATTTCTTGAACAATAGCACTCAATGAAATGGCACCACTTCATTAAGCGCTATATATTGTATTTAGAAAAGACAGCAGCCCTCTTTGAAAAAACAATTACACCATGTAAATTTAAAACTATCCTTATAATTCTCATGCTTCCACGCTTTGCTTCATTTTGTTGTCACAACTAGCATTTTTCTACTTGTTATAAATTCAACTTCCAAAGCCTTGTACATCAGTCAACTGAAGAGGAGGGTAGGTTCTGTGGAAACATGTCTTTGAAACCTTTTGCTGTTTTCTTTAAATTCTTGACTTGCCTGCTATTATCAAGGGCCTTTTAGAAGCCACAAATATAATAATGACTACAAATGTAACAAGGGTTTGACTACAAATGTAAGCAATGAAGCAATATGTACATCATCATATTAACCAATAATTTCCTTCAGGCAAATAACAGCACTGCTTTCTTTGCCTTTCATTTAACGATGCTGCACATGCTAATGGTTGTCTGCTTGGCTTGAAGCTCAAGGATGTAGATGCTGGGAGACGGTACTCGTTCAACCGTAGCTCTAAAGAATCTGTTCACTGCTTTTAAATTGTTCCTCATGAAGGGAAACAAAGGTAACAGTGACTAGTATAATTTCCAGGATGTCATTGTTTAAAAACTGTTGTGAATTGTCTCTTGTTCCTGACTGGAGAAATTGTCGTCTACGTGTTCATCATCATGATGAAGCAATATGTCATTTTCAATGACGTCATTGACACCTTCGTGGTCAGTTACGTTATCATTGTTAGAAAAGTAGTTAAGATCCACTCAACGGCTCAGTTTCAACCCTTTAATTCTCTTACAACTTGGGACTGTACTTACAACAACCCAAACACAAGCAAGGCTTTATTCTTTCAAGCTGAAGCACGAGGTCTCGCTTAGCCCATAAGGTTTAGCACACATACATGTGTCAGGTCCAGTCACGCTCACAAGTTCTAACACCCTCCGCATCTGTGGACCAGCTGAGATACATTGAACAAACTTAACTGTAAGACTGGTCAACACTAAGAACAACAACTAGAAAATTACTGTCCAAAGTTCATTTGTCCACAACTTAGATTAGTTCCTCGATCAATGCTCTTCTCCTGTTCTCTGTGTCTACAGCAGCTTGTGTTCTTGGATTTCTTCTTGGTCGTACAACCACAGGGTCTGGGTTTGAATTCATATGGGCTCATACATCAACACTGTCGTCTTCACCACAAATCTCCAAAGGGTACAGACACTGGAGTGGGTGCTTTAGGGTGCTAGACTTATTTCCTCTGCACTGCACTCTAATGGTTGTACCTCTGACCAGTCCATCTGCTCCAGTCACCAAACTTTCCACTCAGGCTAACTTCCATAAACCTCTGGGCAGGTCCTCGTTGTGTACTACTACCATGTCTTCAGCAGCTACAGGTGTGGTGCTGCATTCTTTGCAGAATGACAGTGTGAATTCCTGAGCTCAATCAAGTATTCATCTCTCCACCTATGCCAGAAATGGATCATCACATTACTGAGATGGTTCATTCTCTTGCTTAATTCGGTCGATGACAGCTCAAAGTTGGGATCCATCAAGTCACTGGTGCAAGTATCAGGCAAACTCATCAATCTCCTGCCTTGAAGTAAATGTGATGGTGTTTGTGGCTCTTCAGCATCCGCAGAGGTTACGTAGGACAATGGTCTTGCATTCAGTATCGTCTCCATTTCAATGATGACTGTCAACAGCTCCTTGTATGTGAGCCTAGCTAGCACCTCCAAATGTCTTCTTTATGCACCATGGGGCCTTCTCTAGGTTAAAGATCCATTCAACTTTCTTCTCTGCAAGGTACTGTCTTACAACTGGACTCTTCGTCAAGTCTGCTATCTGCAAAGGGGGCAGATTTAAAGGTACTGCCATTGTCTGAGACAATCCTTAATGGTAAACCTCTCATGACAGTAAATCTACAAAAACTTCTGAGGAAGGCTTCTGCTGTTAGGTCTGGAACTATGTCAAGTTGAACTGCCCTTGTAACAGCATGTACACAGGCAAATCCACACCTTATCCTCTGTCTTCTTCATGGCTCCCTTAACATTAATGGGTCTGCATAGTCTAACCCAGTAAAGGTAAAGGCCGGTGTAGTCTTTACCCTAAATTCAGGTAAGGGTGGTGGTGGTGGTGCTTGATTAGGTTTTCCCTCATGTCAGCAACATGTTACACAACTGTGTAGTAATTTCTTTACAACCTGTCTTCCTCTTGCCAGCCAAAACTTGGATCTCAACTCTTTCAAAGTTTCCTTCACTCCATCACACATTACACTCTCGTGACAATTTCTGATGGCCAACGTTGTAAATCCATGATTTGCATCAAGGAGGATGGGATGCTTGACCAAGTGAGGAAGGTCTGTGTGCGACAGCCTGCCTCTGCACCTCAGAATACCATCATGATCAGTGAAGAGATTAAACTCCCACGTTGAGTTCTCAGATTTCTTGTTCTGCGGCAAGG
Source organism: Orbicella franksi (assembly GCF_964199315.1). Classification (NCBI taxonomy): domain Eukaryota; kingdom Metazoa; phylum Cnidaria; class Anthozoa; order Scleractinia; family Merulinidae; genus Orbicella; species Orbicella franksi. The sequence goes on along the minus strand of NC_138155.1, from coordinate 18,190,772 downwards.
ATTTCTGTACATCCAGGATCCAATACTGTTCTGCTACCTCCATGTCCTTTGCCCCAATTTCAGAGCCAACTAGTAACTGTTCATTGTCTGGTGATAATCTTGCCTTTAGGTTTTAAGAAAATGCAACACGTAGGCTGTAACACATGGTAGTCACTGAATATTGCTGAACCAGCTAATATCACTGATACAGCTAATGCGGAAATCATCAGTGTTCACTAGAAGAGTGGAAGATTTCAGGTTCCCTCGATTTTTCACAGTCATTTCCATTAAACATTCTTCAGGAATGCGCTTGGTGACAACAGTGCTCTTCGACTCTTCCTCACAATGGCTCAGCCACTCAGGACCCATCACCCGGAGTGTGTTTTCTGCGAGCTGAGATGAACTCATACCTCTTGGTGACACATCTGCAGGATTGCTGTCCATGGGGCAGTACCTTCAGCTCTCCACTGGAAGAAGGCTTATAATTTCTTTGACTCTGTTTCATACAAACTGTTTCCGTTATTTGTCTATGCCTCGAATCCAGCAAAGTGCTAGTTCAGAGTCACTCCAAAATGCAATCTTTTTGATAGGAACTTGACATTTCAAAGCCCTCTCAACGACCGTAACTAATCTCGTAAGTATGACTGTTACTAAAAGTTCCAATCTGGGGATTGTTTGACTACTCAGTTGGGCTACTCTTGCCTTGGATGCGACAAACTTCACATAAGTGTGAGAGACTGTATGAACTTGGAGGTAGACAACAGCACCATATGTCTTTAAGGAAGCATCACAAAATCCGTGAAAATTGCAGCAGAAAATTTCATTCCGTGGTTCCTTGAAACAGCTCCTCTCAAGTTGAAGGGGTGGAGAATTCTGAAGACTTGTAACCAGCTTATCCCACTAAATTCCTAATTGGCCTTTCAATGTGTCGTCCCAGTCGGCTCTGCTTGAACAAAGATCTTGGAAAAGAAGTTTGCACTGCACAACAACTGGTGATATGAAACCGACTGGGTCATAGAATTTTGCTGCCACAGCAGCAATGTTCCTCTTGGTAGGTGTGCACTCCGAGGCTAGCTGAGCAACTGTCCCCAGGTCAAAAACAAGATTGTCCTCCACAAAATTTCACTGGACTCCAAGAATCTTTTGTTCAGGTTTGCTACCCTCCTGTGCATCTCCTAATGAAGTCTTCGTTTACGACTGTTCTTCATGAACTACCGATTCCACTGTGGCCTTATCACTGACCAAAACATCTTGCAGGATTCTGCTATCGTACATATCTCCACCAGTAGATAGGGTACGGCTAACCTTGCACAATCCACTTTCATTATCTTCTATTTGTTTCCTCAACTCAGAAGAGTTTGTTACAAACTTTGTCAAATTGAAGCCCCCTTCTGCTAATTTGACTTTAGATTTGATGTACAGTTCGTAGGCTTCTTCATCAGTATCTCCTCCTGAGCTCAGATCATCCACATAGGTTGACTTTAGAAATGTCTCAAAAAATTCGGGATCCTCTTTATATCCTTCCACATGGTGTTTCACAGTTGCATTTAGAAATGGGCTTCACAATACCCCAAACACAACTCGGGCAAATTTACAGCACAATTACTTCAGGATACTCTTTCTTCACATCATCAAACCACAAGAACCTCAAGACGTCTCTATCTTCTTCTGCTACTGACACGTTCAGAAATGCCTTTTCAATGTCTCCAGCCAGTGCCTTTCTGTGTGTTCGAAATCTCAGGATGATGTCCATGATCTTCTGTGAAAGTGCTGGCCCGGTGTATAGACAATCATAGAAGGAGACTCCATTTGGCTTACATGACGTATCATAGACGATTCTGAGTTTTGTGGTCTCTTTGTCTCTTCTAATGACAGCACGATGAAGCAGGTAGTGAACCCTTCCTACTTCACCAGAGGCTGGTTTACTGACTCTCTCCACAATCCCCCTTTCGATCTGGTCTCTGATCATGGTGTTGTATTCTAGCAATACCTGTGGTTCTTGTCTCAGGTGGTTCAACGGACTCATCAGGCATTTGTGGCTGGTCTCATAGTTGTCTGGTAGAACTGGGTGAATGTCCCTCCATGGTAGATGTACTTCATACCTTCCATGCTCAAAGGAGATGCTGTCAATGAACTGACTATGAACTGACTGTTTAGGACTTGATATTCCAAATGACTCCAGGTCCCAGAATCATTTGAACTCTCCAGTAAGGTTGTTCAGAGGTTGGAATGGCTCAGCCGCACACCTTAGGACATGGGTGCTGGATACCAGGTTCACAGATGGATCACAGTCACATGTTAATCTCTGTATTGGTCCAGATGAAACCCAACTCAACCTTGTGTGTAAAGCTGTTGGACCACTTTCTCCTCTTCTCACTTCTCCTGTCACGATTTGCCAGTATTGATCTGATCCAATAAGTATGTCCACTTCTGCTGGGTCTGCTCCTGTTGAGTAATCAGCAAGATGAATTCCACTGGGGTGCTTGTACATGTTTTTCTTGCTAGGGCTACTGTCTGACCAGTCAGTGGTTCACAGATGAGTGGTACAGAATAGGCTGATATGTTCATGTCTGTTTCATCAGGTAGTTTAGCACCAAAATAAACAGCATCACAAGTCTGCAGTTTCTCGTCTTGTAACCCAAAGGTTTTGATTAGCATTCTCTCAAGAATTATTCTTGCCTTCACACCTTTCTCCTTAGATGCTGACTGATATATAATGGCTTGAGCTGTCTGTAGAAGGATTGGTGGTACAGAACTAATGAACATGGCTACTTGAGAGTGATCGGGCTTTGGCTGATCTTCCGGGTGCACATTCTCCCTTTGCTCAGGTTTTGCACATTGTTATTTTGTTCCAGTTTTCAGCAGGTTGCTCTCACAGATGCTGACATGATGACGGCCACCACATGTGAAACATTTTACATTAGATTTGCATTCTCGACTCAGATGGTCTTTCCCGAGGTGCACATAACATCTTCCAGTCTTCTTAAGTCTCACAGCTATGAGATGAATGCAGTTGCTTGCAATAGGTACAAGTTGGCTTGCTATCTGACTTATAGAATAGTGATGAGGCAGAGGGTGGGCCTTTCCAATGCTGTTTGTTTCTTTGGAATGGTGGGTCTGGCTGTGGATTGTGATTTCCCTATGCAGCTCTCTCCCTTGCTTCCAATTCTTAATACATAACTGCCAACAGCCGGTCTAATTCCCGGTGTCCTCCCTTGACCTCTCTGCTAATGATCAAATGTAGTTCTTGTGGTACCTTGTTCATCAAAACAGATGAAAGCAAGCTACCATAGCATTCTGATGGTACTCCAAGAGCCTTAAGACCACGTACATAAACCTCCACTAAGTCACAGAACTATCTCATACCCCTTAGATCATGATTAGAATACACAGGTGCCGTGTTTTTATGAGGTCATCCATGTGTTTGTCTACAATCATCTGTTTGCTGCCAAATCTGGTCTTCAAAACAGCAATGGCCTCTTCATAATTTGCATTCGTAATGGCAAGACCCGCAGTTGCCTCAGAAGCGGGTTTCTCCAGGAGGGAGTTGAGATAATTAAACTTGTCAATAGTCGGTAGCTTAGAGTTCTTATGTATTGCTGCCTCAAATGTGTCCCAGAATGAACACCACTTTGTAATATCTCCATTAAATCTCTTTATGACTAACTTTGTGAGTTTAATTTGAGAGCCTGCATCATTCACTTGACTTTGTGGTGAATCATTACAAGGAATATTCACATGGCTTACCGACTGCACGGGCTTGTTTGTCAGCTCCTTTGATGTGTGAGGGCTGGCTTCTATTTTTGGAGCAATGGCGGCCAGCGCTTCATCTAATCTGGCAAGAACCAATTTGATGTGACTACAGAATTGGTCAGTTTCTTCAATTTTGCGGACAATTTCTTCCTCTGTTGTTAACTTGAGAATCTCCTTATCCAGTCCCTTGATAATGGCCAACTTTTCCCTTAGAGAGGACTTGTAAAGGATTAGAGTTGCTTGTTGTTTTGAACCACTTGATGGGTCGTCACTCAAAGAATTAAGAATTTCATTCACCCTCTCCAATTTCCTTTCAGTAGAATTTCGATGTCCACTTCTGAAGGCTTTTTTCTTTGTAAGTTCTGAGGACATTGTTGAGGTTTCATCGCTGATGTACCCTTCTTTCCGTTCTTTTTCCAGCTGGCCATTTCACAGTATTTTATTTGACTACAGAATTGGCCACAGAGCAGTAGAGAGCAGAATTTCTCGTGTTCTCACCTTTAAGATCTACTCGACGGCTCAATTTCAACCCTTTAATTCTCTTACAAACACGACGTCTCACACAGCCCATAAGGCTTAGTGCACATACATGCGTCACGTCCAGTCACGCTCACAATTGTCATGCTCACAAGTTCTAATAATCGTTTATGTTATTATCTATGTTTTCATTCCCCTGAAGCCATGGTACCAAACTGACACAATGTTCACCATGATTCTCAGCAAAGTGGCTGAGATGGACAGTGCCCATGGCATGGCTGGATATAGGATGAAAGGCGTGGCTTGTGCCAAGACCAAGGGTTGAAATTACAGGGATATTAATATAAAAGCAAATCCACAGCAGCCATAACCGATAACACATAGCGGTAAGAGATACCATTGGCTATCACAGTTCCTTTTTTACCCACACCCATACCTGTACATCTGAAGCTCAGATTGGTTTTAACATAGCCTTGTTTAAAAGCCTTGCATTTTGACAGTAGTGGGACTTGTCTTGGTCTAGGATATACTGAATTTTATTTTAGCTGAGTCCAGCAAAGTTTTCTTTCAGGGAATGAATGAGCTTTCTTGCACCAGGTCCTTTCATATGGTGAAATTCATCCACTACAATCTTGCTAATCTCAGTTTCCTGAGATTCGGCAACCTTTCAAAAAAAAAGACTTCTTTTCCATTTTCTCTTCACAATGATATTTCCCCTTTTGACCCCCAGTATTGGACAGACACTGATTTTTCTGCCGTACCTTGTTCTTTGACCAGAGGAAGTGCTTTACCTTTCGCCAGTTTTATCATAGCATCATTTATCTCATCAGGAATAGCTAAGGGATTTCTGTCTCCTCACCCTCTGCTTCTACTGGGAGACTTAAATTTAGGAGCGGCCTAAAACTCAATAAAAAAGAGGCCAACCAAAGCAACAATGAGATACAGTGACCACATCACCGTAGGTTGAAAGCAGGTATTGAAACTCTCAGGGCAGATAGCACTGCCCTCCAGACAACAAACCTTACCAGCAAGCCGACACCAAACACTTCAAAGTACCATGTCGCGTCACTTCGTCTGCAGTTTTGTAAAAGAATGTGAACATTACTTAAAAAATATGTGAATTTAAGTAGTAGAAGATGATGTTAGCAATATTTGTGAATGAACACGACCTTGTTCTGATCTTATTTTCAATAAAAACAAACAAACAGACAGACAAACAAAACAGTTTTGATTTTAGAGAGCTGAAAGTAAAAAGGAGCTCTATTTTGTCTAAATGTCTTGATTAGCACATTTGGTTTTCTCTCACCATGTCAAATTAAAGCCTGCAAGAATGAGATAAAAGTAAATTTGGTACAGTTTTATTGTAATTTTCATTTTGACTAAAGATTGTGTTGTTTTATTATATTTCATTTTATTTAGTTTCAAAAACTCCCAGCACCACATACCAGCAGGCGCACCAAGTCTGGTCAAATATGTGTTTGATGCAAGTTAATTTTAATTGATTGACACAAGTCGGAAATGAATTTAATTGGTTTTATCTGTGGAAATTAAAACAGTGACCATATATGCAGTTAAAAAACTTAAATGTGGTTCGACTTGTTACCTCATGGTATATACGTCATACCATGAGTTGCAATAAACAAAAGTCTAAAAAAAGTCAAAAAAAGCAATTGTCTAACTTGCAATAAAAAAGGTCTAAAACAAGGCAGGGTACCCAGCTGTTCTAAAGCCAATAAGATGGGTTTTCCTTATAAGCCTAATGTATTGAATTTCACATCACTAGAAGAGCGACTAATATCACCTCGTATATCTTTTATGCAAATCCGTGAACTACTTAGGGGTGGTCAATTGTCTATTCATGGAAACATTGTCAATGTGCCAAGTGATGTAAATTCAACTGTTCATTGTTTCCCAAGGCCAATAAGAGAATCACAGACCATTCCAATAAAACTTAAAAGGCGACTTGGTTATAAGCATCACTATCAGTTTCAGAATGTCAGACCTAAGAAAGTATTAGATGCAGCCAAATATCTTGTAGACACTAGTGAATTATTTAAAACTGAGGGCATAGAAGTGCAAAATTCATGGGTAGATAGCATAAATTCACAATCAAGCACCCATGAAGAGTGGGGTGAGTTTTTTCAAAACCCTAACACATCCAGTGCTGATATGCAAACTAATGAAATCTTCACAAATTGTCAAAACAATATTTGCACTGCTGATGTTCATAATCCAGACAGAGAAAAAGATGCTGAAGGATTATGGTTCCTGTCAAAATGTTATATATATTAGATGAAGACCTTATTTCTGTAAACATGCTCAACTAATGGCTGCTTATTAACATAATGCACTTTTCAACTAAAACACCTTACAAATGGAACACTTCTTACAGTAGTTCCAAAAGAGGCAAAGGACAACACTTCATAGAATAATTACCACATATCATAAGGTAGCTCAAAGGGGCCTTTGATTTAATTTGAGATGTGTCCTCCAATATTATTCTATGCATGTCATTTTAAATCCATGTAAATTTACATCTGTGAACGTAGCTATGAAATTTACGCATCAGTAATAATCCAACTGTGTATAATACACGTTTTTTTTTCTCTCTTCACGTTTGGGCAGAGATATTTGATTTCTCGTCCAGCGTTCAACTTGACATTTCATGAATGAGCTGGTTATCCAGGTGAATGCGAGATAAAAAATGTCACATCTGAAAGAAATCACCAATATTTGAAATACAAATAATTACACCTTTGACAGCTGTCTGAAGATTATTGGAGATCTACAAATGATGTCCAAAGGTAAAATGAATGTTTCCGAACATTTCCAAAAACATTTTAAGAGTACCGAAGATTTCCAAACCTCGCCAAATATATCCAAGGTATATCCAAAGATGTTTCAACTATACATGTGATCAAACATTAAGTGACTGATTGATATTCGTATTAAAGTCATGTTTTCTTTCATCACATTTGTGGTCAAATGCTTATTACATTTGTGGTCAATTATTACATTTTGTGGTCAAGCCTTATTAAAGTTGTGGCTTCAACAGCCTTCATTGTAATTTTACCAAAATTCCTGGAAAAGTTACTACGATGCAGGTGCTAAGCTCTTTTGATAACTCTTAGCACTCATTATTATACATTGGTATCACTCTCTAAATTTTGATTGGCTGAAGATATGTCATACCTACAGACACTAGTTTGCATACATACAGAGGTGATGTCATACCTACAGACAATAGTCACCGACCTCATTCCCAGGGTCCTCTGTCTTCCTCAAGAAAGTACCCTGATTGGCTGGTCACACGTTTGTTAGATGTTAGCAGATTCCAGAAAAATAATGAAGAGAGGGGCAGGAAAGTTAAGGATTGCATCCACTAAGCCACTTACCAAGTCCAGTGGGGAGTAGAATTTGTAACCTACTTGTAGTGAATCGCCAATACTCACAGCAAAGGCATTGACACATTTAATAACAGTTGAATGCATTTAATATTTGGCTGAAAGTAGCGGCAAAGTATGAATTAGAAAGGATTGTGAATGATATAAAGCACCCAAATAGATTATTTCTCACTGTAGCTACAGCAGTTAAGTTGGGTACACGCGATGTACGACCCTTGAAGCGGCGCACACTTCTGCAACAAATTTGCATGCGCAACATTGCGCAAGTTTTCAACGAGTTTCTAATTTAAGCTGTTTTCCGCTCAATTACTATACTTTGTAGCCTTAAGAGTACCATGTTTTAGTCACTGGAAGTTTATTTGAACGTGTATTCAGTTATTTAACGCTTTTTCATGCGTATTTGTTTCGCATGTACGCCACCCTTGTTTCTAGACCTTTCTAGTAAGTTCTGTGGTGTCACGAAAGCACACGCGTAGCACCACGACACCCAACTAGCGTTATAAAAGAGTGGTTTTTTCGTTAGCAAGATCAGTTGATGCGAGATCTGTTAATTCACTGCAAGTTAACAAGTTTCTCTAAGTTTATCGTTGTTCTGGTGATCAAGGCAGCACCAAGGTAATTATTTTTTACGCTATTTTAGTTTGTTTAGGTAAGCGGTTTTATATCTAGTCATTTAAGTTCAGTTTCACCGCTTGTGAATTGTAAGTTTAAGTTTTAAGGTTTTAGATAAAGTCAAGTTGTATACCACATCGTTTTACCATTACTGTAAATCAATCTTAAGTTTTTTTCAAATAATACTAGTGAGCAGCACTTCAGCAAATTTTTTTCAAATAATACTAGTGAGCAGCACTTCAGCAACAGATCTTGTCAACTTGCTTTATTTTCTCCGACCGGTTTCGTCTGATCATACAGACTTCATCAGGGAGTTTGAACAAGATACATAAAGGGACTTATTTTATACCTATTCTTTAGAGTACAAATCACGTTCCGACTAGGGTGTGAACAGCAAAAAACACCTACAAAATTGCGTGCAGGATATGACTAAAATCCTGCGAATGTGCAATGTATAATTTTGGGGCTCACGGATTTAACGTTAAATCCGTGAGCCCCAAAATTATACATTGCACATTCGCAGGATTTTAGTCATATCCTGCACGCAATTTTGTAGGTGTTTTTTGCTGTTCACACCCTAGTCGGAACGTGATTTGTACTCTAAAGAATAGGTATAAAATAAGTCCCTTTATGTATCTTGTTCAAACTCCCTGATGAAGTCTGTATGATCAGACGAAACCGGTCGGAGAAAATAAAGCAAGTTGACAAGATCTGTTGCTGAAGTGCTGCTCACTAGTATTATTTGAAAAAAATTGTCTAAGTCACAGCTAGCAGAAGCCACAATATGTTCAGCAACACTTCAGATCGCTCTGGATTCAAGATGACCAAAAGTGCTTTAAAACTTAAAAAACGGCAAGAATCTACAGATAGACAAAGTCAGGCGCGTGAGGAGGTCGTAGAAGATCATCGAGCGACAACAGCCGAAGAATCACCTGAATCCGAAATATGGATCGATGACCACTTTCAACGCGTGCTAAAAAATCTTGTCCGTAGCTTCATCGAGGCTGAAAATCAGCTTTATGGTCTACAGGAACGCATACAGAGACTTGAATCCAACAAGAGCAACGGGAAGGTACCCAGTGGTTTGAAGATTCGCTGTGTAACCGCTAAAGGCCGTAATACCCAGCCTCTTCAAGAAATATTCAACAACATCACCAAAGAAGCTGAATTAAAGCTTCTAGACGCCACTATCGACTCCCTAAAAACTGAAGAACAGCAAGGAAAAGTACGGTGCGCTGAAGAGAAGAAGAGCGTCTTCACTGCTATTGAGACCTGGAGGAATTCCTTTCAATCTAGTGATTCTTCTCTTAACACCGAAGCAGACGAATATGTCAAGTCGGCAAAATGTTTTGCCGACAGCTTCTATTTCGAGTGTGCCGCAACACGAGCTTCTAAACGGGTAGCGGAGAACATTAAAAAAGCTTCTAAAGAGGCCAAAAGAACAGAGCAAATGGATACCCAATTTACCATTAACGAACAGTCTGTCCGCGACATGGTGCAACGTGCCGTGCGACAGGAAGTTTCTAAGCTCAACCCAGCTTCTCCGCCAGGAAATACAGCTCCACCGCCTCGAAAAAATTCCAAAAGCCGTGGTAAAAATAGATCAAGCTCCAGAAATCGGAAACAACAACGCCGTCAAGATTCGAGCCAGGATGCCCGTAACCCGCGTAACCCCTCGCCCGCAGCCAAAAGTGCACAAGGGAGACGAAGTCGATCTAAACAGCGGAGACAGCCCAAAAAACCCAATGTCAGGTTTTCTGATAGCCGCTCTCCCTCTGTTTCTCGTCGCCAGAAATCAAAAAACGGGAAAGGCCGCGGAAACGGCGTTGTAAAATAGATGCGAGAGACAGTTACTCTAAATGGCTTGACAAAATGGCAAAAAAACCGATTTTGGACCTTTTACCACGGAATTTGGAATTTCACAATCTTTCAAATGTCACTCTCACCCCAGAGCAGTCACGAACTCTTGGCTTAGGTCTTAAATTTAGACCTACGCTTAGACCGCCTGCCGTTTGTGTTTTTGACAATCAAATACAGGATTTCTGTCGTAGCGTCCGTCTGCATTACAAATTTGCTGATCAACCTGATGACCCGGACTTCAATCCTAAACTGTACGTTAAAACAGGATGGAATCCGCCTCGGGAAGATCCTGACCTCGAAGAAAACCTGTATAAAATCCGTCTAGAGCTACTGGAGACCTTTAACCAGACCCCGCCGCGTTGGACAAACAATCTGACGTTTGGCGAACGGAGAGGATTACGCGAGCTCAAGGAAAACCCCACGGTTCGCGTCTTAGCCACAGACAAAAACCTCGGACCTGCTCTCGTATCCACAGACTGGGTAGAAAAAGAGACTCTTAAACACCTCAATGACACTAAATCGTATGCTAAAGTCACAAAAGATGACTGGACATTTAGACGTCAAAAGGTAACTGAGACCAGAGATAAACTTGTAAATAGTTACTCTAGATTTTTACCACCCAACTCTCTCAAGTTCCTCTGTAGCCTAGACGACAGTCCTAGGAGTATCGATCCTGCTAAATTTTATATTATTCCTAAGATTCATAAGTCACCTATAGCTGGGAGGCCTATCGCGGCTTCTCACTCTTATATCACTAGGCCCATTAGTATTTTTGTTGACGAATTAGTCAAACCAAACATCACTATGCCTACGGTTTTGCGTGACTCGGGTGAACTGATCCAATGTTTAGAGAAAGTTGAGCTACCCGCAAATTGCCTTCTTGTTACGGCGGATGTGTCATCACTCTATCCTAACATTGACACAAAGAAAGCAATTATTGCTCTTGACCTCTTGCTTAGAGAGGGCAAGGTAGCGCAAACACCTCTCTTGGTTCAGTTAACTCGTGTAATCTTTGAAAATAATTTCCTTAAATCTGAATTTAGTAGCGATATATACCATCAAACGTTTGGTATCGCCATGGGTACTCCCTTCGCGGTTACAGCCGCAAACGCTTTTATGTATTATCACGAGAGGGATATTATTAAATTGTATTCTCGAAATTTAACCCTCTACAAGCGTTTTATCGATGATATTTTTGTCATCTGGGAAGGCCCTCGGGAGACCCTCCTTGAATTTCTCAGTGCCATTAATACTAAGGATGAACGCATTAAGATAACTTACGAAATTAGCGATTCTAAGATTTCCTTTCTAGACTTGCTACTTTTCAAAGATTCTGTCATAAACAAACTGCAATACTCTACTTTTCAGAAACCGCTTAACAAGTATCTGTATATACCATATGAGTCATTTCACCCCGCTAGCAACAAGAAAGCTTTTATCAAAGGCGAGCTCATGCGTTACGCCAGAAATAGCTCGACTTTTCGCTCATTCGATGAGACACGTCAACTATTCTGGAAGCGCTTACGCCTTCGGGGTTATCCAGCTAGGTTTTTACTACCCGTTTTCAGGGAGATAAACTATAGTAACAGGATTAAATGGTTCTCTAAGCCTGGTCGGTTATCTAGACATAGGACAGTGGTGTTCAAATCCACGTTTAACTGCAGTCATGTTGGAATCAAAAAAGTTATTCTTAAGCATTTACCGAACCTTAGTTCTATTGTTAGTTATAAATCTACCAATACGTTAGCACATCTATGTAAGTAAACGTTTTTTGGGGCTCACGGATTTAACGTTAAATCCGTGAGCCCCAAAATTATACATTGCACATTCGCAGGATTTTAGTCATATCCTGCACGCAATTTTGTAGGTGTTTTTTGCTGTTCACACCCTAGTCGGAACGTGATTTGTACTCTAAAGAATAGGTATAAAATAAGTCCCTTTATGTATCTTGTTCAAACTCCCTGATGAAGTCTGTATGATCAGACGAAACCGGTCGGAGAAAATAAAGCAAGTTGACAAGATCTGTTGCTGAAGTGCTGCTCACTAGTATTATTTGAAAAAAATTGAAAAAAACTTTCACTTTTATAACTTTTGAAGCATGTGAAATGTATTTATATCCTGTTATTTTCACAAGCTAATTTGTACCTTTTATTTTAGTTCTCAAGGTGTTTATAGAGTTTTTTAAAGAATTTTAATAAACAGCAGTTTGTGAACCAACATTTAACCAAATCACTGGAGCAATACTCACAAAGCCAAACACCAACCATGGCTGTGACTCAAGATCTAAATCAGGTTCACTAGCAATACCAAAGTCAGGAACACAAAGACATACTAACTTATTCTTAGCGAGAGCTGCAAGATTCCTCCTTTTATGATCTGTTTTTTAACTTCCCTTACTAGTAATTTTACATAATTGTAATTCACTATACATGTATATTTATCAGTGGTATACCAAGTGGTAACAAATTGATAGAAATGATTATGATATCCTTACATGTGAAGATATGATATTCTCACATGTGAAGATATCATTTTTGATAACATATTTCTCTTGTCCTTTTTAACTACACTGAAATTTGTTGGTGTATGATGGAAACATCTTCGGATCTTCTTTGGTTGTCTTCGACGATCTTCAGTAATCTTCTGAAAATGTCCGGAAATGTTCAGAAAATGTTTGGAAATGTTCGTGTGGCCTTCAGAACAATTTTGGAAAATCTTCGGAAAGTTTTTGAAGTCATTAGAAAAGCGTCAAAAACGCTGTCATCAGTATGTTTATATAATAAAAAGGACATTACAGGTTTGCTCGAAGATATAAATTTTATGTTCTCACGGTAAGAACAATATCTCATGAGTGAGCGCAGCGAACGACTGAGATATAGTTCTTGCAACTCGAACATAAAATTCATATATTCTCACCACCATGTAATATCCTCTATGTATTCCCCTCTAAATTATGTAAATCCATTGTATATGTTTCTTTTAAAGATGGATAAATAAAGCTTACTATAAATATATAGAGCTAGCAAAGCCTAAAGGCAGAGCTCGTCAATTATTTTTTGGAATGTTCTTGTTCAGTAAAATAATGCACCATGTGTGTGAGGCAAATTTGGGACGATTTTGCAGTTTCGTATTTTTTCCTATCTTATTCAGAAAGGCAAGACATGGGGACTTCCACAAAAAAGAAGTTTGCTCATTTTTTGTTGTGGGTTATGAGTGAAATACGGTGGTTACAATACACTCAGTTGCTAAATCTCTACCTAATGGAATCTCACAGAAATACCAAAATAGTATACACAGGTTCAAAGTCGAAAAGTCTTGTTTTCTAACTTGACCCCCAAAGATACAGTTAGCAATCTTCACATTTAAATATAGTCTCCTCCTGCTGAAAGGGTTTGCAGTATCTCTTAAATACAAATGTATGAGCAATTAAATCGATTTGGCATAAACAGTAAAGGTAGTATTTTGTTGCTGAACATAAAGACTTCAGTATGCCTCCAATAAAAAATTTATAACTCAGTTTCAATTTGTTCTTTTTCTCCACTGAGATTGTGGACTACAAGAAATGTAACTAGGTGACATTAATTATTAATTTTGCTATTATTAAACTGTACCAAAAATTACTAAGTAAGCTATTAGTAAGTTATATTATGTGCATGTATTTTGCCTGCACTACACAACCAAATGGACTCAAAGGTTATGAGGCATAGATACATTTGCCAGCTGGGTCCAAGATATGTTTTAATTGACACATCAATAACTAAAGATAACTTACAGTGAAATAGATAAACAATACATAAATATCCTACATGCACAATTAAAGCTAGAGATGTAAACTCCAAAACATCTTATTAGGACAAACAGGGACCATGTACCCATGGCCAAATTCAGTGTTTCTACCTGTGGGTTTGTAAGGTTATCATATAAACAAAAGATTGAAACATAAATTAAATAACACTGCATTGTATGAATAATGTACAGAACACTGGGGCACAAATTACCCTTATTGGAGGTTGTGAGTTGCATGGCTGTCTTTTTACAAACATACTAATCCTGCACCTTTGCTTACTACATGTATGCCTGCACCCAGTTCTCCATTTCATGTTGCCAAATTTAATTTATGCCAATACAGATAATCAGAAAGTAAATTTACAAACTCTAAACCCCAAGCACAATATCATTCCATAGCAAAACAAGGAATAATTTAAATAAACTATGAGTAAATTGTCTCTAAGAAAAAACGGCTGGACAGGCCTTTAAAATAATTAGTTAATATATATGTGTTTATTATGTAATACAGTGTAGCTGCAACAATACTGTAGCTATGATAATAACTACACAGAGGATTAGTTGCAGAGCTCAACTTCCAACTCAGTTTGTTCAATGAACTTGGTGCAGCAATTATAATCACATTAACTTGTCTGTAAATACAGAGAAAAGAAACAGAGCATTAGAATCTGAATAAATTACTGAAGAGCAACATCCACCTTCACTAAACTGAACACTTTCTAATGTACAGTGTATGTTTTCACTAGTATTGGGGATTTCTCAGAAGCTTCATCCATTAGTAATCAATATGTTCCCATGCAGTTGTTTATAGAACTTTTTACACGTTAATATCTCTGTCATAGCAATGGTCTCTGTGTTCTACAACAATTTATATACACAGTCATGGAATGTACACTCAGTGAGATATTATTCACAATAAAAATCAATGCCTTCAAGAAATCATGAGGACCTAAAAATTATATTCCTTCAGAAATATCTTACCTGGCCAAGGTTACTTTGAAAATGTTTAATGTTATTAATCAGGCTGTCCATGTGTACACTGTTCAGTTCATATACAGAATTTGGCTGATGGGAACAGGGGTGTAATTGTACTGTGGCTGCTACTTGAACGCCACTGCAGAGATGCAAACTAACTGTTGTGAACTTGGCAACTTGCTTGAGCAAATTAAAGTAAGTTGCTTTAAACAAGAAACTGGAACCTTGCACTACAACAATGCACAGTCCCAATCAAAGGACCATACAGGCTGGTTGGATGTACATTTGACTCTACAGCTGTATTATTATTAGTCAAGCTTCCAAGACAAATCAGACTTTGTCAGGATAAGTACTGATGTTCTTGCTTAGTAAATCTGAATACATGTGCAGTTCCAGAAGTGTTCACACCCAATACCTATGCATAGTCAGTCTTTAGAAAGTATCAGGAGGAGAGAGCTCTTGAACAAAAAACCTCCATGTCTGAGAAGTAATTAATTGCAAAATAATATTTTGTACTGTCTTAAGAAATATCATACCTGGTAATGCCAACTTTCAGAAAATTCTGTAATCCAGAATGTTGTGACATTGCATTATTATGGTAGACCATGTCACGTGTTCCTGTTGCATCATGTGTTCCTTATATGGTCATTAAAATTCAGTGCGATTCTCACAGTCTGATGCACATCTATCGAAACATGGTGCCAGAAGTAAAGTTTACTTTCAGAGGAGTCCAGATCCTGTTGCGAATAGTCAACGCTGTAGGTGGTACACTGATGCTGTTTCCGTCTTTTGTGTGTAATTTCAAACTAAACTGTAGTGAGACGATGCCAGCAGACAACGACCATGCGGAATCAAGTGTGCAAATTTTCGCACCTCAGTGTCAACACCAAGCACAGTGCAAGCATAAGCTATTCCACCAATTTATCCCCAGATTATTTAGGCCAATTTTCTGCTGCCAAGTTCCATGAAATGTCAAGGTGATGTTCTTGGTAACTGGGACTTTTTTAAACAGCAATCGAGTGACTATGAAATTGCGACAGGTCTCAACAGGTTAGATGAATCGGTCCACCTTGCGATTTTGCAATCAGCGATGGTAACAGAATGTCTCCAAATTCTACTTAACCTAAGCCTTTCAGAGGAGGATAAGAAGAAAATCGACAAATGTCTAGAAGCTCTGGAAAACTACTTCAAACCAACCAGAAATGTCGTGTACGAGTGGTATGTTTTTAATATTTGTTTACAGACAAGCAAAAAATCTCTCCAAACTTACATCACAAGATTGAGCAAATTAGCCGTGTCCTGTCATTATGGACGTCCTGTGATTATGATCACAGACGAGTTTATACGAGATAGACTGGTCATTGGATTAAAGAATCAAGGTGAGAAAGTCAGGCTTCTGAGCAAAAAATCCCTGACCCTTCAGAAAGCCATTGAAATGTGCACATCAAGCGAAACTGCTTTGCAGCAAATGAAGATGATCAAAGCCACTGGAGACAAGGAGACAGAAGATGTCAAGAAATTTTGTGACAAGAAGACTCAAGATAAAAATTGTCAAAAGAAGAGAAATGGATCAAAACCCTCAAATAAAGAGAAGAAAAACAAAAAGAAGAATTCCGAAAGTTCTTCCGAACTGGCATGCAAGTATTGTGGTTGTAAACAATGTCTTGCAAGAAGAATAGAGTGTCCAGTGTTCAAGCAAACGTGCAGCAAGTGTCAGAAAAAGGGCCATTTCGTGTCCGTGTGCCGCTCATCGGAAAAAAAGGGCAACAATTTGAAGAAGACGAAGAAAGCTCTGATGGAAGCTGCCTGCAAGTGGAAACTGTCTCTCTGGTACAGACCAAAGCAAAGCAGTGGTTCGCAGGTGTCAGTTTCTTCAAATCAACTGAGGAAGACTTCACTACAACCTTAGACAGATACTGGAGCTACCTGCAACGTACTCTGTTTGTATGACCTCTCAATCATTACACAGTTAGGAGATCCACCCATGGAGAACTCCTCTGTTAAACTGAAACTATGTGGTGGTTCAACATTGAAGCTAGTGGGTGAATGCAAATTACATGTTCAGCTTAAAGGCAAAAGGAAGCCTCTGAAGTTTCAAGTTATTGAAGACAAGTGCAAACCCTTGCTGTCAGCTGAAACATGCAAAAAGTTGCAGCTCATCTGTTTGAATGTCAGTGTCCCTGAGAGTCTACACCAAATGAGTGAGAGTCCAATGCAAAATCTTCTGTCAAGAGAAGAACTACTAAGCAAGTATCATGAAGTTTTCAGTGGCCTAGGACACATTGGAGACACAAAGATTGTGATGGACAAGAATATTACACCATTGCAGCACTCCCCTAGATGTGTGCCTTTAGCCTTGCAGAAAGATGTAAAAAAGAAGATTTTGGATTTAGAAGAGAAAGGCATTATTAAGAAATCAGTTGAGCCCTCAGAGTGTATCAGCGGTATGGCGATAGTTGTGAAACCTCAGAAGATTCAAATCTGTTTGGATCCAAAAGACCTAAACCGTGCAGTCCAACGCCCCAAGTTCCAAATGCCTTTGTTAGAGGAACTTTTACCTGAGCTCAGCAAAGCATTAATCTTCAGTTCCTTTGACACAAAGGATGGATCTTATCAAGTTAGCCTTGATGATGAGAGTAGCAAACCCACTACTTTCTGGACACCACTTGGAAGATATCATTACTTCAGAATGCCCTTTGGTATAAGCATAGCCCCAGAGGTCTTTGAGAGCAAGCTACAAGAGTGCCTTGCAGATCTACCTGGAGTGAAAGTCATCAGAGTGATATCCTTGTGGTTGGTTGTGGTGATACTGACACTGAAGCCCTTGTAAACCATGATCAAAAGGTGATTCGCTTACTTGAATGAGCCAAACAAGTTAACCTGAAGCTTAACAAGAACAAAGGCAAGCTTCGACAAGCAGAAGTGAAATTCATGGGCCATGTGATTTCAAAGGATGGGTTGAAGCCAGATCCAGAAAAGGTCTCTGCCATCAAGAACATGCCCAAGCCTACATCTAAACCTGAAGTACTTACTTTACTTGGTTTCATCAACTACATCTCTAAATTCCTCCCGAAGGTTTCAGATGTGTCAGCACCATTGAAAAAGCTCACAATTGGCCAATCCAAATTCACCTGGGCAAGGCAACATGATGAAGCTTTGGCTACAATTCAGCAACTTGTCATTCAACACCCGGTGCTTAAGTTCTACAACATTGAAGAAGAAGTCACCATCCAGACTGATGCCAGTGACAAAGGCCTTGGAGCAGTCCTCCTTCAAAGTGGTCAACGAGTATCTTTTGCCTCTAGAACTCTCTCCTACAGAGAAGAATTACACAACCATCAGGAAAGAATGTCTGGCAATAGTCTTCGCTTGTGAAAGATTCAATCAATACATAACATGCGGCCATTGCCAACTTATACCTGCATGACAGTGACCAACTCGAAAGCTCATTGGCTACTTTGGTCACTTTACACAACTAAATATTGTTTCTTCTAGTCTCATTGTAAACCATCTTATGTTAAGTTGTTTTTGTAAATAGTGTGCAATAACAAACTTGAATTTGAAACTTGAAACTTGAACTAGCACGCAGAAAGAAGAATTTGGTGGAAACAGATCACAAGCCTCTTGAATAAATTTTCAAGAAGTCTCTCCTGTCAGCTCCTTGCCATCTTCAAAGGAAGCTTCTCAGGCTGCAACAGTTCAACCTGTCAGTCAGCTACAAACCTGGTTCTCAGATGTTCTTGGGTGATCACTTATCTAGAGCAGCACAGCATGAAACCCTGAAGTCAGAAGAATCATTTCAAGTGTTTTCTTTGAAGTTAGACCCTTGACCCTCTGCTAGAACTAAAGATCACACCAGAAAGACTAGAGCAGTTACAATGAAGTACAGGACAAGATGACACTTTGCAAACCCTGAAGACATCAATTCTGACCGGATGGCCAATGTAGAAAGAGGAAGTGCCAATCAAGATTTGTGAATACTGGTCCTACTGTGATGAACTGACTGTTCACAATGGTGTTCTATTCAAAGGTTCAAGAGTGGTCATCCCTCAGCTACTAAGACCTGAGGTAGTCACAAATCCATTCAAGCCATTTAGGAGTAGAAGCTTGCCTTCATAAAGCTAGAGACACTGTTGTCTGGCCTGGCATGAATGCTGAAGTGCGTGATGAAATCAAGCAATGCTCAATCTGTAACAGATTTCAAGCTAAGAATCAGAAGCTTCCAATGCAGAGTCACAAGCTTCCAGATCGCCCTTGGAGCTGAGTTGCTGGAGACCAATTCAAGCTTCATGCCAAAGATTACATAGTGCTTGTGGACTTCTATTCCGACTTTACTGAAGTCAAGAAATTGGAAGAGAACACCTCTAGTTCTGTGATTGAATTCCTCAAGGAACAATTCAGTAGATATGGTATTCCGGATAAAGTAGTTACTGACAATGGTCCTCAGTTCTCAAGTCAAGAGCTTTGTCAATTTACACTCAACTGGGAATTTGTCAAAGTGTCATCCTCCCCACATCACCACAAAGGTAACGGAAAAGTGGAGTCAGCTGTGAAGACTGCTAAGTCCTTACTCAAGAAGACACTCAAGGACAACAAAGATCCATGGTTAGCCCTACTAGACCAGAGAAACACACCAACTGAGTCAATGGGAACAAGCCCAGCACAGAGGTTGATGTCTCGTCACGCCAAAACCTTGTTACTCACAACTAACAACCTTCTGTACCCCAAAATTCCTGAATTTGAAAAGACAGAAAGCTAAATGGTACCATGATGATCCTCCCGCAGCTTACCAGAAATAGAAATAGGACACGATATCAGAGCTGCACCTTTGCAGCAGAATCAGACCTGGAAAACTGGCACATGTATCAAGGAGTTGTCAGACAGATTCTATGTGGTGAAAACAAATTTAGACAACCAAGTTCTTCGCAGGAACCAAGAATTCTTGAAGCCAGCTGAGCAACCAGCAGCTCCAACCCAGCTAGTGTCACTGAGAGTCAACCCACAAAGTGTGATGTGCAGACACCAGTATTTGAACAAAAGCAGATGTCTACACCATCTCCTGGTCCAGCTGTCAAGAAGACACACCTGAGTCGTAAAACCACCCTCTAGGTTCAAGGACTTTGTTGCTTAGTTTTCAGTTTCAAAAAATGTCACTTCAATGGACTTTTAGTGATCATTCTGCAAAGACATTGACTCTTATGAGAGTTATTTTGTTTTGAGTTTTGTAACATTCAATTTCTATTACATTTTGTTCTTACTTTTTTTGTAATATGATCAAATTTTCTTATTTTTGTAAGTTTGTTAACTTCAAAGGAAGGGAGATGTTGCGATATTGCGTTATTGTAGTAGACCATATCATGTGTCCCTGTTGCAGCATGTGTTCCTTATATGGTCATTAAAATTCAGTGTGATTCTCACCGAGTCTGATGCATATTTATCGAAACACTGTCTACTTCATACATTTGACAATTTGACACCAGGCATGTTTGTCAATTTGTGCTTCAACATCATATTAGTACTGTTGGTCAACTGAAAACAGCATACCAGTAATTTGATTAATATACACTGTACATACTTAGGTTATTACTGTAGATAGTTGGGCAACAATAGATGAATTTACATAACATGTTGCCAGCTGAATTACTGATAATTATCATTAATAAAGAGTGAAAAATTATGTGTGAGCCATATACGTGTACCAGCCCTCCACCACAGAACCATCACAGATATGAAATGATATTTTCAAACTTCAAAGGAGTCTTTGAAAGTTTCAAAGGCTTTTCAGAGAATTTATAACACTGGTCCATTGAGATGGCCTGATGTTCTTCAGGTTGATCCCTGACGTGAATTCATGGGTGATGTGGAAAAGGAGATGGCAAAGCATAATGTCAGAATAAGAACTGAAAATGAGAATGTTCACCGTGATCAAGGAATTGTTGAATGTTGCAATCAAACTTTGAGTGAGTCTTTTCAGTTATCAAGACAATCAGCAAATGAATATGAAATCTTCAGAAAGATCCAGAGAATGGATAAAGAGGCTTCCAGAAGTTGTGAAAGCTTTAAATAGTGAGGTGACTCATTTGATAGGAAAGGGACCAGTTGACGCCATCAAAGAGAGGGTGGTTGATGCTAAGAGTTCAACCACTTATTCAAGACTGTTTGGTTTGAAAGAGAAAGATTCTTCAGTGAACGTGAGATATCTCTATGCCTCTGGAGAACTCAAAGGTGGTCAGAAGTGAGCCACAGATCCAAATTAGTCTCTGAAAGTTTATAAGATTGAGAGGTCCATATTATAAGGAGAACCAGTATTAGATTATTTGAAAGAGGGTCCCAGACATGGATTTGTCAGAGAAGAGTTGATGATAGTTCAGAGGGGGACTGAGTTGCCCCCGGTTTCAAATTGATATGTTTGAGATTTCTGAGATATCGAGGATCGTCAAATTCACATAATTAGAAATCAAACAGTATTTAAATTTCAAAGTGAAGAATGATCATCGCAGTTACTTTTCCAATTTAAGCAATTGGAAAGAAGAAGCCTGAAAAAAATCAGGGCTTCAACGGGATTCGAACCCGTGACCTCCGCGATACCGGTGCGATGCTCTACCAACTAAGCTATGAAGCCACACATTGGGAGCGAGGTCAATTAATTGAGTTCATATCTTCCTGTGAGGAGTGAAATGATGTGAGGTTTATATGAAATAATTCATATATGAACTGCGGTTGTAGATGAAAGTGAAGAAAGTGAAGAATGTGTGGCTTCATAGCTTAGTTGGTAGAGCATCGCACCGGTATTGCGGAGGTCACGGGTTCGAATCCCGTTGAAGCCCTGATTTTTTTCAGGCTTCTTCTTTCCAATTGCTTAAATTGGAAAAGTAACTGCGATGATCATTCTTCACTTTCATCTACAACCGCAGTTCATATATGAATTATTTCATATAAACCTCACATCATTTCACTCCTCACGGGAAGATATGAACTCAATTAATTGACCTCGCTCCCAATGTGTGGCTTCATAGCTTAGTTGGTAGAGCATCGCACCGGTATCGCGGAGGTCACGGGTTTGAATCCCGTTGAAGCCCTGATTTTTTTTCAGGCTTCTTTCCAATTGCTTAAATTGGAAAAGTAACTGCGATGATCATTCTTCACTTTCATCTACAACCGCAGTTCATATATGAATTATTTCATATAAACCTCACATTTCACTCCTCACGGGAAGATATGAACTCAATTAATTGACCTCACTCCCAATGTGTGGCTTCATAGCTTAGTTGGTAGAGCATCGCACTGTTATCACGGAGGTCACGGGTTCGAATCCTGTTGAAGCCCTGATTTTTTTTCAGGCTTCTTCTTTCCAATTGCTTAAATTGGAAAAGTAACTGCCATGATCATTCTTCACTTTCATCTACAACCACAGTTCATATATGAATTATTTCATATAAACCTCACATCATTTCACTCCTCACGGGAAGATATGAACTCAATTAATTGACCTCGCTCCCAATGTGTGGCTTCATAGCTTAGTTGGTAGAGCATCGCACCGGTATCGCGGAGGTCACGGGTTCGAATCCCGTTGAAGCCCTGATTTTTTTCAGGCTTCTTCTTTCCAATTGCTTAAATTGGAAAAGTAACTGCGATGATCATTCTTCACTTTCATCTACAACCGCAGTTCATATATGAATTATTTCATATAAACCTCACATCATTTCACTCCTCACGGGAAGATATGAACTCAATTAATTGACCTCGCTCCCAATGTGTGGCTTCATAGCTTAGTTGGTAGAGCATCGCACCGGTATCGCGGAGGTCACGGGTTTGAATCCCGTTGAAGCCCTGATTTTTTTTCAGGCTTCTTTCCAATTGCTTAAATTGGAAAAGTAACTGCGATGATCATTCTTCACTTTCATCTACAACCGCAGTTCATAT
Source organism: Orbicella franksi (assembly GCF_964199315.1). NCBI lineage: Eukaryota > Metazoa > Cnidaria > Anthozoa > Scleractinia > Merulinidae > Orbicella > Orbicella franksi. Next base: position 18,168,003 of record NC_138155.1, on the reverse strand, counting down.
ATGAATTATTTCATATAAACCTCACATTTCACTCCTCACGGGAAGATATGAACTCAATTAATTGACCTCACTCCCAATGTGTGGCTTCATAGCTTAGTTGGTAGAGCATCGCACTGTTATCACGGAGGTCACGGGTTCGAATCCTGTTGAAGCCCTGATTTTTTTTCAGGCTTCTTCTTTCCAATTGCTTAAATTGGAAAAGTAACTGCCATGATCATTCTTCACTTTCATCTACAACCACAGTTCATATATGAATTATTTCATATAAACCTCACATCATTTCACTCCTCACGGGAAGATATGAACTCAATTAATTGACCTCGCTCCCAATGTGTGGCTTCATAGCTTAGTTGGTAGAGCATCGCACCGGTATCGCGGAGGTCACGGGTTCGAATCCCGTTGAAGCCCTGATTTTTTTCAGGCTTCTTCTTTCCAATTGCTTAAATTGGAAAAGTAACTGCGATGATCATTCTTCACTTTCATCTACAACCGCAGTTCATATATGAATTATTTCATATAAACCTCACATCATTTCACTCCTCACGGGAAGATATGAACTCAATTAATTGACCTCGCTCCCAATGTGTGGCTTCATAGCTTAGTTGGTAGAGCATCGCACCGGTATCGCGGAGGTCATGGGTTTGAATCCCGTTGAAGCCCTGATTTTTTTCAGGCTTCTTCTTTCCAATTGCTTAAATTGGAAAAGTAACTGCGATGATCATTCTTCACTTTCATCTACAACCGCAGTTCATATATGAATTATTTCATATAAACCTCACATCAGTATTTAAATTTATTGAAAATTTAAACACTTTGGTAAGAATCAAAAAGTATTCAAAATTGGTAAAAAGTTTTCAAGGTCAAATGTGATCAAAATTCCCAAGGTCAAAAGTGGTCCAAATTTCCAAGGTCAAATGAGCCAGAATTTACATTTTATAACTACTCGAAACATAAGCGCCCTGAAACTTGCCTACAAGTTCTGTTTTGCAGTTTTGAACCTTACTTGCCCATGGTCTAGTGTTTGTTAAAAAGTTAAGATCAAGCACTGAAATAATCAGCATATTTGAATAGTATGTTTTGTTGCCGAGTTCAGTCTTTGTTTGACAGTTGATTCATGCAACATAGCCAATATTTCTCATGAGGCTGCTGATTGATATATTACCTGATGCACTGCAAGTGGGAATTGCATAATTATTTTTTCAAAATCCTGTGTGCAGATGCAATTGATAAGAATCTTCCTGCTTCCAGCAAAATATTTGTGTTAAAATTTGAATTATAGAACTCCATAGTTACCTAGTAGCTTGACAAAACCAACTGGTGCCACTGAACTCTGCTAGTGTAACAATTTCTTTGTTATGTGTAGGTTGGGGTTCAAATTTGTGGTTTGTTAAAGATTCTTCACAACACTTGGGTTTAATTTTCTTTGTGTAAGGTTATGACAATGAATCTGAGAGAAAGGGGAATAAAAATGAAACTGGATTGAAAAGTTCTAAACCTAATTTAAACTTCAACCACAACATGTGCAAGAAGTGCAAATATGCTTATTTAGTTATAAGTCAAACTCAAACTTTTTTGGCCTAATCCCAGTGTATCTTATTAGACAAGTTTATGTTGTACAAGTGTTCTGTTACCCTCTTGTGCAGTCAGGTGGAATATATAGGAGTGCTTCAAATGACTTGTGTAAACTGGTCTTCTGGAGTACTGTACAATTAAAGTTTGATTTATGCAGTCATTTTACAGTAGAACCTCAATCTAATGAACCTCTATGTAATGAAGTCCTCAGTATAACAAACGATATTCCTCCCCCCAGCAATAGTAAAATATATGGAAAAGAACCTTGATACAACAAAGCCTTATTATAGCGAACATATTTTGCCAGTCCCTTGGCCCTTCATTATATCAAGGTTCCACTGCACCTGTTATGTGCACTCTTATAAGTGAAGCCAGATAATAAATTGACTTCCCTGATCTTCTTGGTTGCATATATGTATATATTGGCTACAAGGACTTTTAAATGATATGTAACATTTCATGTACAGTTAAACCTTTTAAAAATTGATATTTCATAAAAAAGGAGCAGAATTGAAGGTTCATATTACGAAGGTGTCCATGTTGTGGATGTAGAGGTTATATGAAGTTCGGTTTTGTCCATAAGGAGAGGTTCAAATGTAAATGCCTTCAGGAGATTTTGGAAATATTGTCTTGCATGTTAATTTGAATACAGGAAAGTGTCTGATTTTTGAAAATTAGTAATAGTCCAGTCATGCTCTAAGAGTTTAAAGCAGAGGATTAGAAGGATCAATCCATTAGTAACTGATATGGATGTTCTTAAGTGAAGTTAACATTTTTTTTCTTTTTAACTAGCCATGGTAGCGGTTGTGCTGGTATTATCTCAGCAGTGGCTAATAATTCTTTCTGTGGAGTTGGAATAGCTTATTCTGCCAAGATTGGGGGTGAGTGCAGATTATATCAGGAAGATTGATAGTTACTGATTTTGTCCATTCTAGCAACTTATTAACTTAGTAAAGTAACACCTGGAAAATTTCTAATGTAAGCACTCACTAAATTTGGAAGCTGGTATTGGTGTAGAGAGCTAACTTGAGTTGAGATCACTGAATCTCTTAAAGTGGTACTATGACGAAAATCGCATTTTTCCTATCACATCCATTTTAAAACATAAACAAGTAGCGTGTGAGAAGGAAAATGCTGTTTACTATATTCAAATATCTCTTTTCGTTCCAGAGATATTCAAGTTTTTAAGATATGCAAATAACCAGGCAAGCCCTTGATGCAGGATTTCCAACTAGGGTTTTTGCTTTAGGGTTAGGCTTCACAAACAACCTCCCTCCTGGTGAGAGCTGCCTATGCATTGTTGATGCCCCCTTGTCACACTGCACCTTGGATTGTTTTTGTCCACCATGGATTTACCTTATTAGACATGACAGTATCTAAGCTCCACCAAAGACAGACAGCTTTACTTCACTTGATCAAGCAAGCAAACACTCTGCAAACACAGCATATGTTCTGGTGACCTTTTCTACACATACTCCCATATGTCGCGTACGTGTAGAAGACGTCAGGGGGTCATTTCCGTACTAAGTTGAAAAATCCTGAGTTATCTACCTGCACAAGAAATTTGATAAAAAGGATTACCCAATATGTTGTGTAAACACAATGTGGGGGAGAGGAGTACGATAATTGCCATGAGCTGCTCAAAGGCATGCCGTGACCTACACATACTCTGACTCACGGGACATAATTTTGAATAAATTAACCCATTGACGCCTGAATGAAATTGCACCCAATCGACTCCTAAATTCCGGACGATCTTTTAACACTTCAGAGCAAGCATGAGGGTTTGAAATAAACCATATGTGCAGTAAACACATGCACAAGATTACCTTTCAAGACATCATTTATTTAAGTGGAATAAATGAAGGGCCAAAATATAAAGAAATATCAACAAAAAGAACTCAACTTGATGTTTAAAACTGATAAGAAAACAAGAAATTATATATTTTTTTTGCCATGCGACAAAATGCCCAATGCAAGCTGAGAAAATTGAATATGCAAAAATGATTAGACTATTGACTTCGGAGGACAAATCGAAACCAAGTACAACAGAATTTCCATTCTTGTACTGTAATGGCTAACATTTGAGAAAACAATGGAAAATAAAAGCAAAATACACATCTGAAAACCAATTTGAAAACAAGAAATCAAATAATATCTTTACCATGCAACGAAATATTACAGTGCTGCGAAAGAAAGATGAAAGTTGTAAGTCAAAAAGATGACAAAACAAGATCAATCATATTTCAACTGTGCTAAATTAGTGGCCATTTAGTTCTTTTCTCGGCAGTTCTGTAGTAGCTGAATAAGACTTCAAAAAATATATTTGAACGAAGCAAATAAAGTAAACAAAACTAACTGCGGAGGTCACCGTAAATTAACTATGCAGAAATCCAGTGTGCAAAAATACTGTTCACTTTTAAAACCCAAAATCACCAAATAGAGGGAACCAAATGAACGAAATGCGACAGGAAGTTCAATAACAGTAAATTTTCATTCACGCTGAGGCGAAGAAACCTATTTAAAAGCAAAAAAAATTCAAAATTTCGCAG
>NC_138155.1:18036379-18158879 GCF_964199315.1 Orbicella franksi | reverse complement strand
TCTCACTACAGAATCAGAAGATTGAGCTTGCTGTCCCAGAAGATAAAGTTGAAGAGGAAATCACACAAACACTTGAATACACCGATGATTTGATGGGACAAAAGAACAAGATTTGAAATTTCCTTTGCAATGTGAAAGCTCAAGTTAAACATGAACACAAAGAAAACAAGTCAGTGAGCTTTAAATCTACGATGAAGTCTTTTTTACATTGAAGTCTTTCTCAGGAAACCCCCTCGAGTGGCTGTCATTTTGGAACAGTTTTCAAACGTCTGTTGACAAAAATTCCAGCATTAGTGACATGGAGAGAATGAATTATTTGACTGGGCTGTTGAAAGGAGAAGCAGCAAGAGTTATTCAAGGTTTACCATTGAGTGAAAGCAATTGCAAAAGTGCCATTGACCTACTCAGGGAGCGTTTTGGGCAGAAGCAAGTGTTAATCAACGCTCGCATGGATGCTTTGCTGAAAATTCTGGCTGCGTCAAATGATGTTAAGAAAGTGAGGTCCCTATATGACACGTGTGAAGAATACATACATGGATTGGAATCGCTAGACGTTTATCCAGAATCTTATGGAGACTTGCTCATCCGTATCGTGATGAAGAAATTACCCAAAGAAGTGAGGTGTATTATGTTGAGAAGTCATGACTAAACGACAAGGGCCTTGGCCAACCTCAGAGCAACTTCGGCATGAGGTGGAGACGAGTGAGAAGAGTAGTCAGGACAGTCTGACAAGGAAGTGTCAGTGCCAAATCCCCCTTTCAATTCTAAGTTCCCTACTGCCAGTGCCTTGTTCTTTGGGGTCCTGGGAAGAGAGAACGCCAAGAATGACTGTACATTTTGTGATGGGCCCCACCCCTCGGACTCATGTAAGATCGTCCCAACAATTGACCAGAGGTTCGAATTTCACCACAACCAGAAAAGATGCTTTAGGTTCTTCAAGAAAGGTCATATGTCAAAGTCCTGCTACTCGAAGAAGCGTTGTTTGCGGTGCAATGGAGAACATCATTTGGCGTTGTGTAAATCCACTGGAATTGACAGGCACAGATATCCTGGAACGGATCCAACTGAAGAAAATACAAGCAAGAGAAATCTTGAGAAGGAAGATTCGACCATCCCAGAAGGATCTACACTTGTCAGTTCAACAGATACTTGTCAGGATTTCATCTTACTACAGTCAGCACCTGTGGACGTTGCTGCAGGTTTGAGAAGTTGCCAAGCACGCTTACTATTTGACAGTGGATTTCAGCACACATTTATCTCTCAAGATGTGGCCAACAAGATTGGAGCTCAACCGTTCAAGAAAGAAGAATTACTGATGAGCATGTTTGGTCATGACAAGAGGACGAAGGCAGACTTCGAAATGGATAAGAATTGTCTACGACACCTCTGCAAGAATCTAATCAGATGCTCCCAGTCTAAATGACTGTCTTCACATTGGACCGTCACTTCTACCAGTCCTGAGTGCGTTGTTGATGAAGGTTCAAGTTTCTCGGATAGCCATGACAGCAGACATCAAAAGGGCCTTTCTTCAAGTTGAATTAAGTGAAGTTGACCAGGATGCAACAAGGTTCCTGTGGATTAAGAACCTTCAAGAGCCAATCGATGTAGAAAGGAACATTGATTTCATCGAGTGTTGTTTGGAGCATCTCCCTCACCATTTCTCCTTGGAGCAACGATAAGGCATCACCTACACAAGCAAAAGGATGATTGGGTCACAGACGACCTAAAGAACTCCATGTGCATGGACAATGTCCTATCTGGAGTTAGTGACGATGACGACGCGGAGCACTATTACCACCATTCACGACAACTCTTGGTTAGTGCAGGAATGAACCTCGGGCAATGGACCACTAACTCAAGTAAACTGAAGGAAGACTTGGCTACTGAAAATACCACTACTACTGACAAGCTGAAAGTTTTGGGCCTGGAGTGGGATTCAGATGCTGACACAATCAGTTTCCCTTTAATGAGAGTTGTATCAGAGACTAAGATGCTTCATGATCAGCTCACAAAAAGAAGTGTTTTGAGTATTGCTGCAAAGGTGTTTGACCCACTTGGATTACTTGAGCCATTCACAGTGAGAGCCAAAATCATTTTGCAAGAATTGTGGACAGAGTAGGTTAGCTGGGACGGCCAATTGCCAGAGGAGCTTAAACCTCAGTGGTGGACATGGTTTGAGGAGTTGGAAACTGTCCTGCTTATCCAAATTCCCAGATCATACTTTCCATCAGGATGGAGCGGAACTCATTTACACATTTTCAGAGATTCCAGCAAGAAGGCCTAAGGAGCAGTGGTATATCTCAGGGCAGAACAAGAAAGTGGGGAGCAAACTACTATTGTTATGGCTAAAAACAAGATTACCCCTGTGAAGTCACAGACCACACCTCGCTTGGAACTTTTGGCATCATTGGTAGCAGCATGATTGTCCTATTTCATATCAGAACAACTCAAGCCTAAACTTGGACAGACAGAAATAACTTGATGGAGTGATTCTGAAATCATACTGCACTGGCTATGTTCTAAGAAGCTACCAGATTTGTTTGTGTCAAGGAGGATTGAAGAAATTAAGAAACTGACGACCCATCATCAGTGGAGATATTTCCCTCCTGCATCTAACCCAGCTGATCTGCTTAGCCATGGAGTTGCTGTTGGTGCCTTGGTCGATGAATGCAACATTTGGTGGAAGGGCCCTGATTGGTTGTGTGAGTCCGCAGATAAGTGGCCTGTTTAGAGCAGTTCCAGCAATCATATGGAACATGAGATACACCAGGAAGGCATGGAAGCCGTTTGTATGGCTACAGGGGAACCAAGTTCAAGCTTGCTCAATGTCATTGATCCTGAATGTTACAGCTCTTTAAACAAGCTCTTGGTGGTAACGTCTCGTGTTATTCATTTTATAACGAAATGCAAGTCTGGTGAGAAAGACTGCAAAACTGGCCCCTTAACAACTCAGGGGCTATCAATCACCATGACACTGTGGATAAAGGGTGTTCAAGGTCAAGCTTTCAGTCGTGAAATACAGCAGCTCTCTAGGAAGGACATCAAGCTATCTCTCCCACTTGTCCGTCAGCTGTGCTTATATCTTGACGACAATGCTGTTCTTCATTGCAGAGGAAGATTAGAGAGTTCACCCCTTGAAGATCAGTCCTAAATTTACAGTACTATTACCCAGAAATGAGCATTTCACAAAGTTGGTTGCTCTAGCTGCACATGTACAAGTACTTCACAGTGGGGTCAGGGAAACACTCACGCAACTGAGAGAGAAGTACTGGGTACTTCCTTAGAAGCCTCATATGGAAATGTATAACCTGTCAAAAGACTGATGGACCTCCATGTTGACCTGTAAGTCCCCCGCCATTACCTGCATCGAGAGTGTCAGAGGGTCAAGCATTTAGTACAACTGGTGTGGATTATGCTGGCCCTGTGTACATCAAGGGCTCCACTGGAGACCAAGTCCCACAAAGGTCTATATTGCCTTATTCACATGTACAGTAGTTCGAGCCGTCCATTTAGAAGTTGTGGTGGATCTATTGTTGGAGTCTTTAATTCAAGCCCTCAGGAAACTTTTGAGCAGACTGGGAGTTTCAGAAATACTTATTTCAGGCAATGCAAAAAACTTCAAGGACTGTAGAAAGAGGATCACTTCCCTGTTTAGTCAGATTCTGGAGGCAGAGAAAATGCAAAGATACTTGGCAAGTCATGGAATAAGGTGGCAGTTTATCGTTGAAAGAGCCCCCTGGTGGGGAGGGTTTTATGACAGACTTCTTGGTTCGGTGAAGAGGTGCCTCAAAAAGTCCCTTGGCAAGACTTTACTCTCGTTCCCTGACATAGTTACTATGGTAACTGAAGTAGAAGCAGTGCTGAACAGTCCACCGCTGACTTACTTGTACCCAGACATTGAAGATAATCATCCTTTAACACCGGCACATTTCCTGTGTGGCTACAGACTTACCACTCTAACCAAGTTAGTTCAGGACAAAGAAGATGTCAACCCTCTGTTCATTCCTCTATCTGCGCAAGCCCCATGGTCCAGAACATGGTCCACTCAAAGGACCCTTGGCAAGGAAAGACAGTTCTGTCAGGACCAGTGATGTTGTTCTAGTCCCAGAGAATCTTCCAAGAGGTCGATGGCAGTTGGCTCTTGTGGAGAAACTTATCAAAGGAAGAGATGGCTGGTGTCATACTGCTCAAGTTAAACTCGCCAATGGAAACCAGATTGAACGTCCTTTGCAGTTGCTTTTTTCGCTAGAGGTGCAAGACAGTGTCTGATCATAAAGAGACAAAATCGGAAGATATCAACTCGACTAGTGATCCTCAACAACCCTCTAAAAGGAAGGCCACCATTGAAGCAAGACAAAAAATTCACATGTGGACTCAGTGACACTTTTGACTTAAATCAGTTACTTAACTAAAGTAAGGATTTCTTATTATCATTGGGGGGGGGGAGGATGTTGTGAATTAACTTCACCCGACTCCCCCATGCATATGAACTGTAGCAGCAGCGCACGGGCGCCTTCACAATTATGTTAATTTTGTTTGTTGATTATTAAAAAATTTCGTGGTCATATTTTTGAAACATATGGTTTTTAAATTGTTAAGGAATAAACCGTGTCAAGTATTTTTTCGTTGGAGTTATTGGAATTTCTTGAGACAGGAAACTTAATTAATCAAGGAAATGGTTTGCTTTTGAGTTCTGTTTTGCTTTTAAGTTCCGTTTATGGTGTATTCCATTCTCTCACCATTTAGGATATTGATGATGCCATTTCCTGCTTTTTCACCATTTTTTGTGCAAACAGTCACTTTGTGTACATAATAAAAAGAAATTACTTGGTGGCGTGAAGAATTCTATTTTCTTGTGTTGAAAACAAGATTTTACCCACTTGCTGCACTCATTCATAAAACACTGTTTTTACCACTCAGGAATAAAATTCGTATCTTCGTGTTTTCTGTATGTATTGTATTGAACTATAAGAGTTAGGATTGTGTCTTATTATAGTATAAGTAGAGTAAGAATTGTGCCGTATTTTAAGTATTGCACAGTAATTACATGTCGAGTAAACACTGTCAAACCACTCCACTAAGACCACCTTGGGAACAGAGGAAAGTGGCTGTTGTAGGGAGGTGGCTGTTATTGGGAGGTAGGGGTTTAATATGACACCTGTATTTTTTTTTGCGGGTGCAACGTTTTATCTTAAGTTAAAAGATGCTTTTTGTAACATGTGAATAGTACTTCACGCTTTCAAAATAAATTTTGAAACAGAAACAGAAACCAATGAGGCTTAGTATGGATCAATTTTTGTGACCTTTTACAATTAAATATGGGGTTTGGTATGCCCCATTTGTCTATCATTGATTAACTGAATGACGTCAAGAGGTTAGTTTGGCAGCTAAGAAGGGCGTTAATGGCCATTGCCGTTGTGGAGAGGTGGCCATTTTGAAGAGCTTAAAATAGTGACTCCATCGCAACAAAAAAAGTGGCAGTTGTAGAGAGGTGTCCGTTAGTGGAGATGTATTGTGTTGTGTTATGTACATTGTGTTGTATTGTACAGTAAGGAGAGTACATTGTGTGTAAGTACTGTATCTTACAAAACAGACTTAGCACTGTATCTTATTGTACGTGGAGTAAGTTTGTAGAGGTTAAAGAAGCAGTAACTTACCAGTTAATATCTGTCAATCGTGAAACATAACCTCAACTCATGAAATTAGATCAACAGTTAGGATGTGAGTACAAAATACTCTGGAATGAATACTGCACCTGTGAATATACTTGTTGTAACTTATAAAGGAGGCTGCACTTAAAGGCTATTGTTCGTGGCTATTGATATGTATTTCAAGAATTAAATTGTTTCCAAGAAAAATTCTTGATGTGTGTCGAGATTCAAACTAAAAACTTGAAACTGGAAACTCAAACCTGGAAATTAGATTCTCTTTTCTCAATTCTAGCAGTTCACTGCACTTGGATCTTTGCTATTCCTAAGAAAGCATTGGGCTAATGGCCTTAAAGTTTTAACACCAGTTGGCCTGTCACAGAAATGAACTGGCAAAACTTTGCAACAGGCCCTGGTGTCAATTTCAAACAATATAAAATGCTCACTTGCCACCTGAAGTGTCACGGGGTTTGAGTCTGAGCTCTGGCACATCAGACCTTTTAGCACTTCCAAGACAGGATATTCTTCCTCGCCTTTTTCTTCAACCACTTAGACTTGAAATTCAGCTGCATTTCCTGGTAAAAGGGTATCCTTTTTTTTTTAATTGCCAAACACATAATTACTGACATTGCCTTACTCTACTTACAACAGGACACAATACTTTACCTGCTTACAATGCACTACATTATTGTTATTATCATTATTATTATTATTTCTAATGCTTTTACTGTCTTACAAACGTCACTTGCAATACATAAAAAAACAACTATTTACAATACTCGGCATTACCTTACTTACTTACAATACGCAATAATAATAATAACTTACACATTACGTTACTTAAGGAGTTACAATACAATGTAATTACTTAATTATAGAGAAAAAAACCAACAAAAAAGCTAAGGAAAAAAAAAAGACCTCGCAACAAATTACTAAGGGAAATGCCTTAAATGGTGAGAAGGGATTTCCACTTCTGTTGAAATTCCCTTTCACCATTCAACGTGGCAGCAATATATTTTTCCATCTCGATTTTATCCTGCACTAATAAGATGAAGTTGCTGAAAACAAACCTAGTATTATTTAGAGCGTTGATATAAAGAAAGTATTTGCCTAGCATTATGAGGTGGTTGAGGGTCAAATGGTGAGTATAGGGACGAGTAATTCCAAATAATACCTCTGGCTCGGAGAGAAGTAAACTTGCGTTACTTACGGTAGAATACCAACTTTGGAACTTATACCAAAAGAAGATGCTTGCGGGCAGCTAATAAACAAATGACGTATGTTTTGAATATCAGAGGAACAGAAAGGGCAGGCAACCTTGTTCATTATGTATAATATACTGTTCGTCGCTAAAATGTTGTGTATGATTTTGTGCTGGAACATTGCCAATTTAACTTCTTTTGTGGCTGTGAACGGCAGAAGATAAATTTTATTTAGATTCTCTTTTGCGATGCCATATGATAAGAGTTCTTTTTCTGAAGTGGGAGGAGGAAGATTTTCTAAGGTTAACAGTTTGTCGTATAACATCTTGCACGTTATAGTACAGATGGGTGGCGGGGGTGTAGTAGAGTCGTCAGAATTAACGTGAAGGAGCTTCTTCCAACTTTGAGGGATCGCAAGTAAAAGACTATAATATTGTAAAAAGTTGCAATTTAGCGTGTATTTATTGCGCAAGGAAAGGAAAGGCAGGAAGCAATTTTCATGCCATCAAAAAGGTATGAAATTTGCTTTATACCTTCTCTGTGCCAATGAGGTAGATATACCACTTTTTTGTCAATCGTAATGAATTTGTTGTTCCAGATTGTCTGAGACAGTATCTCGGTCTTGCTGTGAGGTGTCGTAGACACAATTTCTTGCCAATGATGAATAATTTGTTTATAAGATTCAAGAAGATGGCCATTAAGATCAAGAAAGTTGTAGTCATAATTACATTGAAAGAGCTCAGTGCCTTCAACAGTAGAGAGAAATGATTTTGGAATATACTTCCACGGTGCATCTGAGTCAGAGCACAGCCGTTGTACCCAAGTTAGTTTCAAAGCTTTATTGAAAAGAACAAAATCTTTCATGCCAAGACCGCCATCCGATTTTTTCTTGATGAGGGTTGTCTTTTTTATTTTGGCAGGTTTTTGCTTCCAGATAAAATCTAACACTATTTTATTGACCTCTGTTGCAAAGTTTTTTGGAGTCTCCATAACACTGGAGATGAATACAAGTTTGGAGAGGGCTAACGTGTTAACAATATTTATTCTACCTTATATAGATAAGTCTCTTCAGGATCAGACACTTAAGGTTTTCTTTAGGGATCCTAATTTTTCAAAGGAATTTTTCTTATGAGACAATTCAATATTGTAAGTAAAATGCACACCGAGGGCGTAAACAGGATCATCGCTAATTTGGAGGTTGCAGATTGCGTCTTTCCTATGGCACATGGCGCCAAGCCATAGCATTTCTGATTTTGCCTGATCTATTTTTAGGCCAGAGCACTTTTCAAACAGCGAAAATAAGTCAAATAAATTAGAAACTGACTGGACATCAGCAAGAAGGGCAGTTGTGTCGTCAGCATATTGCGTGAGCTTGACCTCTTCATTTCCCTGGATATGTATGCCCTTGATGTCTTTTGACCGTTTTATATTTTGGGCAAGAAGCTCCATAGCAATAACAAAGAGTATACCTGAAAGGGGACAACCCTGACAGACACCACATTCTAAATAGAAGTGTTAAGAGGCAACACCATTGTTAATGACGCAACTAGAGATGTCTTTGTAGAACACGCTGATCCATTGCCGGAGATTTGGTCCAAAGTTGAAAGATTCAAGGCCTTTTTGGATAAAGTCCCATTCAATGGAATCAAAAGCTTTTTCGAAATCTAAGAAAACAGCTATACCTGGTATATTTTTAATTTAAGTGAAGTCCATTGTGTCTGCAATTAGTCTGATACTTTCTCCAATGAATCTACCCTTTACGTAGCCGGACTGACAAGGATGTATTACGCTTGGCAAGATCTTTTCCAAGCGAAAAGCAATAGTTTTGGTCGCAATTTTCTAGTCAACATTAAGTAGCGATACTGGTCTCCAATTTGTTAATATTCCGCGTTCTTATTCTTTTTTGGGTTCAAAGAAATAATACCTTACCGTTGAGAGATGATCCGTGTTGAAATGCATAATGAAAACTTTCCACCATGAATTTACTGGCAGCGTTCCAAAACAAGCGATAGAACTCTGAAGTGAGGCCATCTGTACCTGGTGTTTTATTGCTTTCCATTGTCATAAGTGCTCGTTTACATTCATCGATATACATAATACCTTCGCAAATTTTTGCAGTTTCTTCTAATAATACATTTTCTGTATTAAAGAATTTGATAAACTCCGAGCCGTTCAGATTCGTGTTTTTTGATGTATTTTTTTTTAAATGAAGCACTTTATTAATACACCTAAAACACACGTACATTACACTTACACGCACTGTTGAAGTTTTACAATGTTCAATAACTTTTCTCATACATAAAAGAAAAAGAAAACGTGACAGCTAAGTAACTACACAGAACAAGAAAAAAATATACAAATACAAAAAAAAAAAGAAAGGGGGGGTCTATGCATTAGCTTTAAGTATTACAATTTTTAACACTACATTATTGATATTAATTGAGAGCATTTTTGGATTTACTACATTAACCTTGTATTGTAATAACTCTGTTAATTAATCAACTTAATACCCCATAAGTGGTGTTTTTTAGATAAGCGATTTTACGTTTAAGCACATTTTTCTAGTTTCCATTGAACAATCAGTTTATTTACAAGTTCATCTAGAGACAATTCTTTCTGAAGATATTTAGAAGCATAGATGTATTGTTTGACCAGGATGATGAGCAAATCTAGCTTGCGTTTTAAAGGGTCTGAGAGCACATCAGTCACGTGACATGTGTCATGAAAAGCAATTTGTTCTTTTGAAAGTATTATCTCAGTACTTTGAGAATGATTGAACCATGGTATAATTTGTGAATAAAGTTTTACAGACTCCTTGCAATCAATAAACGTATGTTCTATTGAATCCGCGTTAAAGCAATATATACATTTATTGTCCTCGGCTAAATGATATAGTTTAAGTTCTTTCTTCGTTACAATTGTTCTATGTAAGAAACGAAAACAAAATTGGCGAAGTTTATTGTCCTTAGTGAGGCGATATATATCTTGAAAGCATCCAATCTAGTCACCAAGTTTTTCAGGAAATTTACTCTGCCACTTTTTTACACCACTCGGGACAATAGGGGTGTGATTATTAAACAATTGGTAATAATTTTTGCAGCGTGCTTCAGCCAGATTAATTAGAGTTTGATTTGAAAGAATGGATGGGGAGGTCGAAGAAAGATCAGCTGCAGGTATAAAAGTTTGAGTTGCTCTCTTTTTCAACTCAGATGGAATGGCTGAAATTAGCTGAAAGTAATGCATATAATTTGTGGTGATGTTGAACTTGTTGCTGAACACTTCATATGATAGAAATTTTCCCTTAGAATTTAGCACATCCTTTATCGTCACAATTCCGCGTTCAAACCACGATTTCCAAAATAGAGTTGCATTACCTATAATTATTGAATTGTTATTCCAAAGAGTGAGTTCGCCATTTGGAAAGATGTTAGCTGTATTTTTGAGATCTTGAAAATATTGAAGAAGTTCTCGATAAAAGAGTGGCAGACCTGTTTTCAAAAGTTTTACATTATAATTACACTTAAGGAGAAATAATAAACCACCATAATTTCGAAAATAGTAGTTAGGGATTACCTTCCATTTATCGTCAGACTCGCCTAGTAATCTACCAATCCAAGCCAAGCGTAATGATTTAACGACCATGTAAAAATTAACAAAATTAATTCCTCCTTCTGCTACTGGTTGATACATAACCATTCTTTTTATTTTGTCTTTCCTGTTTTTCCATAGAAAGGCGAACAGATTCTCTTGAACTGTCTTAATAACCGATTCTGGAACGGTCAGCATAAATGCTGCATACACTAGCTGTGATATACCTAAAGCTTTCACCAGTAAAGACTTGCCATATATTGTGAGGTCTCTTGAAAGCCATAAATTTAATTTTGTTTTCATTTTGTTGATCTTATCATAAAAATTTTTCTCAGTACATTTACTTTTGTTGTAGGATAAATGGACGCCAAGAACTTTAATGGGTTCTTTAGTTGTTTTAAAGTCAAGTACTTTCAAATTACTATCTTTCATAGAGCTGATCCACATAACTTTAGTTTTCTTCTTATTTAATTTCAATCCAGAAATAATTCCAAAACAATCCAAGATCTGTAAATAGGGTTTGAGAGATTCAACATTTTTCGTTATTATAGTGGTGTCATCAGCAAATTGTGAGATTTTGATCACCTGGTCATCTGGGAGGCCAACGCCTCTGCAGCTTGGTTCTTGGCGTATCTTTATTGCTAGCAGTTCCACCGCAAGGATAAATAAGAGAGGACTTAGCGGGCAACCTTGACGAACGCCTCTTGATATATTGAAATAGTTGGTCAAAAATCCACCATTTATAACTGCGCTTTGTACACCATTATAAAAGATTGATATCCATCTTTTGACATTTGGGCCAAAATTGAAAACATTCAAGGCTTTAGCAATAAGATCCCATTCAAGGCTATCAAAAGCCTTCTCGAAGTCTATAAAAAGGAGAAGTCCCGAGGTCTTTTTAGCATTTAGATATTCCATTATATCGCTTAAAAGTCTTATGTTCTGGCCTATATACCTTCCCTTAACAAATCCGGTTTGGTCTGAATCAATTAATTTTGGTAGGTATTTTTCTATTCTTTTTGCCAAAGCTTTTGTCAAAATTTTATAATCAATATTTAGCAGTGATATTGGACGCCAGTTGGAAAGTTCGGACAGATCCCCATCAGCTTTTGGTATTAATGTTATTATTCCCCTCCTTTGAGAAATAGATAAAGACCCACCTTGAAAAGCTGCATTATAGGAATTTAGCAGATCTCGCCAAATGAGATCATAAAAAGACTCATAAAATTCTTTAGTGAATCCATCCTCACCGGGAGTTTTGTTGTCCGAGAAAGAGCTCACCGCCTCTTTTAATTCTTCAAAGGTAAAATCATGTTCTAGCGAATCTTGCTCATCAACATTCAGTTGAGGGATTTCAATACCTTCAACAAAGGACTCGAAACTCTTGTTTTCACCTTGAGATTCACTTTTTAGATTTTTGGATGTGTACATATTACTATAAAATTTCTCCAGTTCTTTCTCGATCTGTTTTGGTTCTGATACTCTATCGCCATTCTCTAATTTCACCTCGTGTATAAGCTTTTTTTCATAATTCGTCTTCTCCAAGTTAAAAAAATATTTTGTGGGTTTTTCGCCCGGTTCCAGCCATTTTACTTTAGATCTAAAGATAGCCTCTTTTCCTTTCTGTTCATATATCTTTTTCAATTCTTCTTTGGTGGCTTCATACTCCACAAAGATGTTTCGATCTAAAATTTCAAAATCCGTATTAAAAATTTTATAGTCGAGGTCTTGTAGTTCTTTTTGAAGTGTTGATTCCTGTTTCGTAAGTTCTAATCTTTTTTCTTTAGAATATTGAATTGTTTTCATTCGTAATTCCATTTTGATTAATTCCCACAATAATTGCTTATCTTTAACATAGACGTATTTCTCATGTATTTGGGGATAAAAGAATACAATACGTTCTTTAAAATCATCATCTTCTAGAAGAGAATTGTTGAATTTCCAGGTGCCCGGACCTCTGTTGAACTCATTTCTAATGTTAATTTTTAAAAAGGTAGCTTTATGATCTGGTGCAATTGACATTCGAATCTCAGCAGTTTGGACTTCAATGGAGATCGAGCGGGAAACAAGAATGAAATCTATTCTCGATTTCAAGTTTATAGTTTTAGATTCGTAGGTAAAGGATTTTGTGTTTGGATGCAATTTTCGATAGATATCTATAAGGTTCAATTCGTTCATAAGATTGCTAACCGCGTCTCTATAGTTCGTGGATTTCCAAACTACACCCCCACTTTTATCTGCTTTAGAAAGTGTACAGTTCCAATCACCCGCAATAATTAACCTAGGGGTGTCCGTTTTTCTCACGAGAAATTCACTTAAATTCTTTATAAATTCGTTTTGTTCTCGATAATCAGTTGGTGCATAGATATTTACAATGAAAAATGTTTCCTCGAAGATTTTAAGTTTTGAAATCAAAATTCTGCCTTGATGATCCGATTTAATGATGTCGAAGTTAATAGATGAATTTGGATTCAATAGAATGCATACGCCCTTGGAATGCGCAGTTCCGTGGCAAAAGAGAATTTTTCCGCCCCATTCCGCTGACCATATTTTCTCATCATCCGGTTGCGAATACGTCTCCTGTAAATAAAAGATAGTAGCTTTTTGCTGTTTTAAATAACAAAACATTGCTCTCCTTTTGTTTGGATTTCTTATACCTCGCACATTTAGCGAGAGAATTTTTAATTTGCATGCCATTGCTGTGTGAAAAGGTTGATTGCATAACCTATATTGTTAAAGAAATGCATGACCCAAAGGCTGAAAATCTTTACGTAAAAAGAGACGGAAAAAGACATAAAGCTAACAAAACACTGCTTAATTAAGGTAAAAAAAGTACAAGACAAATTAAAGTTAAAGAATTAGCAAAAAACAGAATAATGTACCTAGTAGCTCAACAAAGAAAGTTTGGCACAACTAAACAACAACGTCTTCTCACTTCTGGGAATTAACAAACTAACCGGCTATCTGAGCCTCGAAATCCTAGGTGCTTACTAGAGAGGTCGACAACTTGACATATTTAAGTATGCAAAATTAACAAAGCTAAAAATTTGTTTATAGTTCATCATTTTAGATTTATAAAGCCTTTAGATCTTCGTAGGAGTCAATCCTTTGAGCTTTGGAAGTGAGTTCCAGTTTGAAGAAAATTTTCCCGTCTACAGTCCACGCTTTGCCGTTATGATATTTTTTCCTAACTTTTCTTACCTCTTTAAAGAGCTCAGTCCTCCATGATGTTAAATTCTCATTGATGTAAATCTTGCCCGGTCCTAAGCCATGTGAGGTCACATTTCTAAGATACGATCTAGCTTTATATAACTTGTTCTTGGCGTTGTAACTTGCAAAACGGACGATAATTGGACGAGGTTTGGTCTTAGATTTTGTGTTTAATCTATGAACAATGTCAATGTCGCCTCGTGTTAAATTCACATTCAAAAGTTTTCCCAATTCAATTACATTCTCCGCATTATTTTCTTCGCGTTCAGCGATCCCATGTATCACTAGATTAAACTTTCGAGTGTACTGTTCTAAATTGTCATGTCTTGCTTCAACATCGTCCAATCTTTGTTCTATTTCTTTCGAATGTGCTTTGGACTTCGACAGGTCATCTTCAAGTGATTTTACTTTGGATTTTAAGCTCTTGTTTTCTTCCATCAAAATATCTACTTGGACCTTTGTGGAAGCTAAATTTTCTTGCAGCTCTTTGTAAGTTACCTTTAACAAGTCCACGTCATTTACTAGCTTCTCTGTGTTTGATTTGATTTCCGTGAGAACTTTCCACACATCGGCCAGTGATGGCGCCTCATTGATGCTGTCTTCGGACGCCATTTGTGGGCCTGAAACTTCGTCTTGGAATGTTGAAGAGCCTTCTAAACTTGAGGAACTACTTAACTTCTTGCGTTTTCTTCTTCTATTCCTTGTCATATTCAACTATCCCCTACATTTTCAAGCATTTTGCCTCTCGAGCAAGTGAACTTAAAAACATGCGTCCATCCTTGGCGTCAGCTCGTCCCAGTCTCTCTTTTGATGTATATATTTGTTTAAAAAAGTGCTCTTCCTCTTCAAGAATCTCTCTCGGGTCAGTTAATTTTGCGTGATCATTGACTTTTAAGGCCATTGTATGTTTTTTCCTTTGGTTTGTTTTTTCTAAATTTTAGAAATACTGTTTTCTTGCCATGTTCATACCAGCGCACTCTGCTACATATAATTGTGCCACGCGTCTTAACCTTTGCTAGTTTTCAAAGCTTGGTTTTTATTCTTTCTAATTCACTCCTCAGGGAATTGCTGTACGCTGTCTGGAGCTTGCACTGCAGCTTGATCATCTCTGACAAAAGGGCAGACTCTTTGTCACACTTGCTTTTTGCTTTTTTCCGAGAATTTTATTGTAAATGCTCTGATTTCCATTTCAATCATTTCCCAGAGCAAACCCTTGTCCTCAGTTCCCTGATGCTTTTTGGCAAACTCTGGAATAAAGAAATTCAATAATTCTACATATTTCATGTCCGACAACAACGAGTTGTTAAATTTCCAGAAGCTCAGGGTCCATGAGGGGGTTAATGTTCGGAGAAAGATATAGAGACCACGACTGCAGAGTGGTCAGAATAAATATTTGGAATTATTTTGCCCTCGCAAATGCGATTACTCGTTTGATTTGAAACGAAGAGGTGATCTAGTCTACATTGTGTTTTCATTGAGGGATTCGCCTTCGTACGGCCAAATGAGTCCGGGTTTTTGTAGCACCAGGTATTGAGCACATTATGCGTTTTAATCAAAGCCTTGAGTTCAATAGTCAATGCTTTTCTAATGTCAACAGGTTTGCCACCTCTTTTGTCTAAAGTGCCGATTACGCAATTAAAATCGCCCCCCAACACAAGATTTTCATTTCCATATTTGCCGAGGAGATTATTTGAAAGCCCCCTTAGGAATACAACCTGCTGGTTTGGGTCGTTTGGTGTATAAACATTAACCAGTACAACTTTTGTATTATCAATAACAATCTCTGCTAAAATATATCTCCCATGATCATCTGATGCGATTTTTTCAATGTTTACGTCAAGCTGATAAACACAGAAACTCACTCTCAAACCACGTGATTGGGATAAGGCAGTTTATTTTAATCCTACACATACAAGCAAGACGGAAAATGATTCTGCTAATTACTGTAGTAACATGAAGTCCTAACTGACCGCTGACCGATAGCGGGGGAAGGAATTGTGCTAGCTGTAGGAATCGACCGTATTAAAGCATGTTGCGTTAATGTCTGTTGTCTTGGTACCTTTCCGGACACAACATGGTGTCAGAAGCGAGATCGTCCTACTAGCCTACAGCTGCTGAGATCAAACCAGTTGGAGGAACGGATTGAATAGAAGAATTGACCCATCAAACTGCACGCGAATTCTACACGTGGTTTCAAACAAGATGGCGGAAAGTGTGTCATTTGCCAGACCGCCGGTACCGCTGGAAATTTCAACGGGAAATCCCGCTCATTCGTGGGGGAAATGGAAACAAAAATTCGAAATTTACCTCAAGGCAATTGGAGCTGCAAAGAAACCTGATGAAATGAAAGTGGGGCTGCTATTAAACCACATCGGCGAGCCGTGTTTGGAAATTTACTCAAATTTCATCTTCTTACCCGAGCGTGACGACCCCGCCGGAGGAGAAGAAACACTTCCAGCCGAAAATCCCAACAACTACGCGACCGTTATGGCAAAGTTTGATGAATACTTTCAAAAACGAGACCCTCAACTTATGCTGCGAGAGAAATTTTGGGTTCACCTTAAACGAGAGCTGACACAGACCCTTGATTCGTGGGTCGTGACTGTCAAAGAAAGAGCCGCCGAGTGCAAGTTTCCAGCCGATTTCTATGAGCAAGCAGTTAGAGACAAACTCACCTTTTCCTGCAAGGAAGACACCTACAAGCTTAAACTCTATGACGAAGGAGCAGCCCTTTCACTCGAAAAGGCAGTGAAAATCCTGTCTTTGAAGGAAGCAACAAAACGTGAGTTACAAGAATCAAAAACCTCAGAGATTGAGAGTGTCACACCGCAAGGGAACAGGCCAGACCGTATCCCTGATCAAGATACAGAGCAAAGGACCCAGCAAGACTCTAAGAGGAAGCCCTTCCAAACGAGTGGCCGGAACTGTGGTTATTGCAACCGCTGACATCCTCCTGGAAGGAGGAACTGCCCAGCTGCGGATACATGATGCAGCAAGTGCAATAAAATGGGACATTTCCCTGTCATATGCAAGAGTGTACCTGTAAAAACAGTCAACCAAGTTCTCAAAACTGAGGATGCCTTTAGCCCCACATTCGTGGGAGGGGTTACCGCACCCACTTGTTCCAATACTTCCATGGCAGAACCAGTTGCAAACCCTCAAACTGGGAGGTCCGACCCCGGATGGCATGTCAAGCTCAAGATCCAAGACCAAGACATGCTGACATGGTGCATTGACACAGGAGCACAAGTGTCTGTGATGCCTGAGGCCATCTACAAGTCGTCATATGGGACGCTTTCAAAATCTGACAGAGAACTTGTCGGAGCAGGGGATGTTCCTCTGGTGACCCTTGGATGTGCAGTCATGAACCTCTCCCTAGCTGAAACAGTCATTAAAGAACGAGTGTACGTGGTCAGAGGGGCATCCAAGCTGCTTCTTTAGGTACCTGCCATCCGAAGTCTTGGCCTTATCCATGGAATTCCTGGGACGTACAGTGTCAAAGCTGTCAATCAGATGCCTGATAACCATCCACTCCGATCAGGGACAAAGGAGGACATTGTCAAGCAGTACCCGACGCTCTTCCAAAGCCTTGGCAAACTGGAGGGTGAGCATACAATTCATCTGAAGGAAGGGGCCACACCCTTTTGTCTGACCACTCCCAGGCGAATACCACTGCCACTTATGAAGAAAGTGCAGGAGGAGATCAAACGTATGGAGCAACTGGACGTTATTGAACCAATAGACGAGCCGACAGAATGGTGTTCGCCGATTGTGGTAGTGCCAAAGGCCGACGGAAGAGTAAGGATATGTGTTGACCTTACAAGGCTTAACCAAGCAGTCCGCCGAGAAGTCTATCAAATGCCAACAGTTGAAGAGACACTGGGAAGCCTCACAGAAGGATCGGTATTCTCCAAACTCGATGCTAACTCAGGGTTCCACCAGATAGTCCTAAACCCAGAAAGTGCCAAGCTAACTACCTTTATTACGCCCTTTGGCCGTTACATGTTCAAGCGTCTTCCCTTTGGCATATCATCAGCGCCCGAATATTTCCAGAAGAGGATGGATAAAGAGCTCTCTGGAGTAGAGGGGGTCAAGTGCCGCATGGACAATATTCTAGTCATCGGGAGAAACCAAGCGGAACATGATCAGCGACTTAAGGAAGTCCTTGACAGGCTAGTGGAGAGGAAACTGACGCTCAACCTTGAGAAGTGTTTATTCTCTCAAACCAGGTTGCAATACTTGGGCCAAATCATTGACAGTGAGGGAATCAGGAAAGATCCCTCAAAGGTTAAAGCTATCACTGACATGGTAGAACCCCAGGACATTGCAAGCCTGAGACGTTTCTTAGGATTGGTCAACCACCTAATGAAGTTCTGCCCAAACCTGGCTGAGAAGACGAAACCCTTAAGAGACTTGCTCAAGAAGGAGAGTGCTTGGGTATGGGGCCCAGCCCAACAAGAAGCCTTTCAACAGCTGAAAGCAGACATGGCATCCGAGCAAGTTCTTGCACTGTATGATCCGGAAAAGGAGACCATGGTCTCATCTGATGCCAGCAGTTTTGGACTTGGTGCAGTCCTTATGCAGAAGCAGCCATTCGGCGAGATGAGGCCAGTGGCCTATGCAAGCAGATCAATGACCGAGACAGAACGTCGTTATGCCCAAATCGACAAAGAGGCTTTGGCTATCACATGGGCACTTGAACACTGGGCAGAATTCTTGATCGGAATGAGATTTAAAGTAGAAACAGATCACAAGCCATTGATTCCATTGTTTTCCACTAAGTTGATAGACGAGCTTCCAGTGCGCATAGAACGCTTCAGGATGAGACTCATGAGGTTTGACTTTGCCATCGTGCATGTTCCTGGTAAACTCCTGTACACAGCTGATTCATTGTCTCGATCCCCGCAAGAAAGTAAAGGCCAGGATTCTAAGTCATGGAACGACCTACATGATGAAGTTGAGGGCTATGTGAATGCTGTACTAGTGACTTTACCTGCCTCTGACCAGCGGTTAGATGAGATACGTTCTGAGCTGAAGAATGATGACACACTCAAAACTGTGATGCAGTATGTACAGAATGGGTGGCCTGAAGAGAAACGAAGAGTCCATGGGCCAGTAGCTAAATACTGGAGTGAACGCGGCAACATCTCCCTCCACAGCGGGCTACTCCTGAGAGGACGACGAATCATTATACCTCCAAGGTTAAGAGCGGATGTATTGAGGCGTCTACATGATGGTCATCAAGGGATTACCAAAACACGTGCGAATGCGGCCTCCTCGGTGTGGTGGCCTGGAATCTCCCAAGACATTACAAAGGTTGTGCAAAACTGTGCCACATGTGAGAAATATTGCAGAGAACGCATTGAGCCAATGAAAGGTACTGAATTTCCAGATTGACCATGGAGCAGAGTCGGCGTAGACTTCTTTCAGCACAAGGATAAGCATTACCTCCTGGCTGTAGATTATTTTTCAAGAGATGTAGAGATATGCCTAGTGTCCAAGGATGTGAACTCTTCCCAGACTATCCTGCAGCTTAAAGGGATCTTCAGTCGACAGGGGATTCCGGACATCTTATTTACCGACAACTGCCCCCAGTTTGATTCACGCGAGTTCGCCAACTTTTCCACTGAGTGGCAGTTTCAGCACATTACCTCATCTCCAAGATATCCCCAGTCCAACGGTGAAGTGGAAAGGGCGGTCCAAACTATGAAGATGGTCTTAAATAAGAGTAGTGACGAATACTTGGCTCTCCTGAATTACAGAGATACTCCATTGCATCATGGTTACTCTCCAGCACAATTAAGCATGGGTCAGAAACTACGTACTAGAGTCCCCTGTCACCCGGATGAGCTGAAGCCAGAGACCCCTGACTATGATCACATTAGAAGAAAAGAGAGGGAGTACCGAGCAAAACTGAAATTCAGTTATGACCAGAGACACAGAGTAGTAGAGGGAGAGGAGCTGTCACCTGGTGACCGCGTTTGGATTCCCGACCTGAAAGCAGAAGGGACAGTAATTAAGCAACACAAATCTCCACGGTCTGTAGTCATACAGACCTCAAATGGCCAAGTCAGAAGGAACTGAAGGATGACACGAAGAGTTCTTGAGGGAAGACCTCCAGTCTCACCCCAGAATGAGGGCTATGAGAGCTGCGAATCAGCACCAACAAGAGAGAGGAGCCCAGACGTCCCCTCAGCACTTGGAGCCAGCCAAGAAGACTACGGAGAACTGCCTGTTCCTGAGGACCAACCAGCAGTAAATGAGCCCTTATAGCCTGAACCATTGCTGACCCGCCTTAGACCTAGAGGAGCTCTTAGAAGACCGGAAAGACTTATTGAACAATGCTAAGATTAGTATTCATTTAGGACACTGGAAAACGGTGATGTGATTATTGACATTTAGTTAAGTTAAAAGAAAAAGGAAGATGTAGTAACATGAAGTCCTAACTGACTGCTGACCGATAGCGGGGGAAGGAATTGTGCTAGCTGTAGGAATCGACTGTATTAAAGCATGTTGCGTTAATGTCTGTTGTCTTGGTACCTTTCCGGACACAACAATTACAATCTGCGAATGAACTACGATAAAACTAGAGGCCCATCGAGAGCCTGTACAAGATAACTATATATACATAAATTGCAAGGATTATAAACACAACGAAAATCATTACTGCCATGGAAGTGGGTGGGCGGGAAAGCTAATGCTGGTAACTTGAAAAGCGTGAGTAATAGATAGCTATTGCACTGTTGCTAGAATGCTACTGATGTACGCTAGATCCGAAACTAGGTTACATACTAGGTATTGAGCAATACTACAGTTATTTTACTCTAAAGTGCGAGGTGGAATTTTACTGGCTTGCTATAGTCTCATGACTTTGCAATAGAGTTGCTCAATCGACTAAAAAAGACTGTGACCTTTGCCTGAACCCAGCTGTGAAACTAATGAGTGGTTGTCATGTCTAGATTCATATTAATGGTATTAATATTCAACTTAAAAAGAAACATGACTCCTCTGCTATGAGACGACCCATGGCTAGATATGATTTTGCCTCCCCATTCCGTCTCCTATCTTCCGATAGTATCGAGCGAGGAATAAGTTTCTTGCAAAAATATTATATCCGAGTTGATGTAGCCAGGGGAAAACCTGTCCTTGCTTTCTTGAATTGTCTAACCCTCTTACATTTAGCGATATAATTTTATACATTTAGATTCTCTGCAGAAGGCGAAGTCACAATATCCCAAAGAAAACATTAAGCACTTGTTTATACTGTAGTTCTCACTGTGCAGCGAGATATCATAACTTAGTATTAATTTTCTTTTGTTGACCGAGTTAAAGTTAGATAGATAAATACATTTGAACATACTTACAACAGAAATACAACACACACAACACAAGCTACTCACTACTTCAGACTTACCCATGCTTTTGTGTGGCCTTTACTGACTGGGTCAAAGTGGGGTACTAGTGGCAGCAATTTAGCAATGGTTGAGTTGTACGGCGGGGCAAGAGAGTCAACTAAACATATTTAAAACTAACTGCTCATTAAACACCTGTACAGAGAGAAAAGAGCTGTTTCCGGTCCTCGGTAGAGTGAACCATTGCTTACAAGTTTTTCTGCCTTAAAGTACGCTTCTTTCTTTTCACGTTTGGCAGCCTTGAGAGTGGGGTATAACTCTCCTTATCTCATCCACTTCTTTTGGAAAGTCGTCGGATATTCCAATGTTGGTGCCTTTGGGAAGGTTTTTGATGAACGACTTTATGAAGTTCTTGTCTTGATAAGTGGAGAGTTTGACTATAACTGGATGGGATCCAGAGTTTCAGCCATCGTGTGTATGCGTAGAAATCCTATGAACTCTGTCAAAGTGTATTTCCTTCACATCATTGGGTGGAATTTTCAGCTTGTGCATAAATTCCCGTAAAGCAGTCTCGGTATCGCTGTTTGATTCACGTTCTCCCTCCACTCCAAAGAATTTTAAGTTGCCTCTGCGACTATGGCATTCCAGTTTGATATGCTGTCTTTGTAATTCCTTGAGTTCTTTATTTATTCGCTCTTGATTGGCGTTGATCGTTTGTTGCTGAGACTCTGCGTCATTTGCCTTGGTTTTTAGATCTTTGGTTTCTGCTTGAGCATATTGCAGGCTTGTTTGTAGGGATTTACATTTGATGAATGAAGCTAGATGTACTTATTACAAGGAATTCATTGACGAGAACAGTTCGGACCAATCAAAGCTGTTCCGGGCTAGCAAGAGCCTACTAAATCTGCAAGCGGATAAGTCTCTACCACCTCACACTGACGCCTCTGTTCTTGCAAATGAGATGGGTGAATACTTCATCCATAAAATAGTGGCTATTAGATCAAAGCTAGCTGGTGACATGGTCTCTCCTGCGGTTACTGAGCGGGCGCCTCACGGTTCATCGAGTAGTGATGACCTTGTCACGCTATCAGAGTTTCAGCCTCTCTCCGAAGAGGCTGTAAGGAAGATGGCTGTGGCTTCTATGAAGACATGTACTCTGGACCCTCTTCCATCATCCATCTTGTTGGTTTGCATAGAGGAGTTACTTCCAGTGATTAGTAGGATGGTGAACGTATCACTAGAGAATGGCTACTTTGCAGATGACTGGAAAAGGGCAGTAGTACATCCTCTGCTCAAAAAATCTGGTCTTCAATTGATAAACAAGAACTTTCAGCCTGTGAGTAATTTACAGTTAACGTCCAAACTCACAGAGAAAGCGGTTGCAGTACAATTACAAGAGCACATGCTAGTCAATGGCTTGTTTCCAGAATTGCAAAGTGCTTACCGCCAACATAATAGCACTGAGACCGCACTACTCAAGGTCAAGAACGATCTCCTAATGGCAATGGATAAAGGTCAAGTTACGCTGCTGGTGCTTCTCGACTTAAGCTCTGCATTCGACACCGTCGAACATGAGATCCTGGAACGTTTGAGGTCAACAATTGGATTGCGGGGGAAAGTACTTTCATGGTTTGAGAGTTACCTTAAGGGCAGATTGCAGCAAGTGTCTATCAACGAAACTCTCTCAAGGCCGTTTGATTTGAAGTGTGGAGTTCCTCAAGGATCGTGTCTGGGCCCGCTTTTATTTACCATCTACGTGAGTAAGCTGTTCCGGATTCTAAAACACCATCTGCCCTCCGTTCATACTTATGCTGACGATACTCAGTTGTATTTGTCATTTAAGCCCTCTGACTCTTCCAGTGAAGTCGAAGCTGTATCAGCCATGCAAAAGTGCATCTGCGATGTCCGAGCATGGATGAGGGAGGATCAGCTGATGCTCAATGATGACAAGACTGAGTTCCTGATTATAGGTACTCGTCAGCAGCTCTCAAAAGTTTCAATCCAAAGCATCAAGATTGGGCAGACTGAAGTCTCTCCTGTAGCCTCTGTGTGCAATTTAGGCACATGGTTCGATACGCATCTAGAAATGGGAACTCACATTACAAAGACTTGTAGCAGCGCTTTCTGTTATTTATACAATATACGTCATATTAGGAAATATTTATCCAGAGAATCAACTGAAAAACTAGTTCATGCTTTTATTAGTAGTAGATTGGATTATTGTAATAGCCTTCTGTATGGAATCCCGGAATATCAGACTATGAAATTGCAACGTGTTATGAATGCGAGTGCAAGACTTATATATCGTGCGCACAAGTTCTGTCATATAACACCTCTACTCGCAGAATTACATTGGTTACCAGTGTGTGCCGGGATACATTATAAGATACTCTTGATAACTTTTAAAATTTTGCATGGCCTATCACCTAAGTACCTTTCAGATTTAATTAGCATTCAACAGCCTTTGTCCTACCATTTGAGGCGCAACGACAATGGTCGTTTGTTAAAAAGATCAAGTGTGAAAGCCAAGAAAACATTGGGAGACAGAGCTTTCCAGATAGCTGCTCCTTTCCTATGGAATAAGCTGCCAAGGTCCGCGCGCGAAGCAACGAACTTAGAATCTTTTAAGACTTTAATTAAGACATTTTTATTTAAGGAATCATTTCAGTTATCTTAGCATATCTATATCTTTATTTGTAATTATCTTTTACCCATTTAATGTAAATATTTTTTATGATTTTGATAGCAAGATTTGTAAAATTTTAGTTATTAATTATTGTTGTGATGCGCATTTGAATATTTTATAGAAAAGGCGCAATACAAATAATAAATGTTATAATTGTTATTGTTATTGTTATTTTCTTCCAGTTGATTGATTCTGGACTTATAATTTTCCAATTCGGGAAGGACGCTTAAGAGCAAGTTGAGCTTCTCTTCAATGCTGCTAAGTCTTGAGTTCTTTGCATTGCTGCATTGTCCACAGGGCTGCCTGCAGTCTTCTTTGTCGGTTTGCGAGCCTCCCTTTCTCCTTCACGTCATTTCTATTAGCTTGTTTGTTAGGCATTTTGTCACATTTAAGATATAACAACCATAACTGTGGCTACCAGGTTAAAAGATCCTAGGAGTTCTTTCGTGTTTTGTCCGCCATGTTTCACAGCTCAAGCCAGCATCTTTTGGAAGAGTTGCTAAGAAGCAGAAATCGGGGTATCCTTTCTGCACTTGTTACACTTCTTCCCCAAAGAAGGGCAAGCCTCATGTTTTATTAGTTATTGGCCCTCTAAACTAATTTAACTAACTCCTGGAATAATGCAGGGTAACCTCTTGAACTTGAACATTTGAGTCGTTTACATCAAGAGAATGAGGTGCAGACAACCACTGAAGCTAAGCCATTGGTGATCAC
Organism: Orbicella franksi; assembly: GCF_964199315.1. Classification (NCBI taxonomy): domain Eukaryota; kingdom Metazoa; phylum Cnidaria; class Anthozoa; order Scleractinia; family Merulinidae; genus Orbicella; species Orbicella franksi. The sequence continues at coordinate 18,134,479 of NC_138155.1, read as the reverse complement.
CCCACAGTTTTTGAGAAGCCCACTTTAGACATTAATTGATATATTTTTAATTTTTTGTAGGTATAAAGATTTTAGGTCTGGAAGCTCTCACTGATGCTTTAAAAGCGAAAGGTCTTGGTTTTAAGCAGAATTATGTTGACATCTACTCCAACAGCTGGGGTCCTGGTGATAATGGTGTTGAAGTAACAGAGGCTGGTGTGATGACTGAAGAGGTACTTAGGCAAGGTGCATTTCAGGTAAAGCAATGCTGTTATCTCTTTTTTAATAATAGTATTTTTCTGTGATGCGTTTTTGGAGTTTCAGACGTAATAATTAACTAGTAAGGCAATCTCAGGTAGTGCGGAGTGCAATGTACAGCTCTCGCATATAGTAGTCACACAGGTCCTCACCCCTGACTTTGCAGAATATGAACAGACAGAAACCATCATTAAGAGATAATCGTAGCAGAAATTAACTCATAGTAGTCATTTGTCAAAACAGCTTTGAATTTTGTCATGTATTTGGTTTATTGCAAATCGAAGCACATGGAACAGAATGCGCATAAGTGCGCACGGTCATAATGTGAACCGCTGGCGCAATACACTACAACTCCTCCCCCCTTAAGCCAGTCTCATACCCCCCAAAGTCCAACACAACATGCTATTCTTAAAAATAAAGTTAGAGCCCTAGAAATGGGCAGTTCAATGTTCAAAGGTCCAGTCGGGCTTGGGGCTTCCTCTCTCTGATAGGGTATCTTATTACAGGAACATGTTCAATCTGGCTCGGCGGGCTGCTAACTGAAGGTTTAGCTGCTGGATTGGATGGCTGAAAACCCGTTTCCCGTGGGACGGCTTCTGTCTGCTAAGGCAGCTCAGCTACTTGGTCACCATGGTACTCGACTGGGGGCGGGAACAGCAATGGCTGGATAACTGGTGTACGGTTGTCTGCAACAGGAACATTGGAATCTTTGATTTGGTCTGTGTCGACACCAGACTAAGTTAGGCCCAATCTCCACTTCATAAGACAGGGGTCCTAGTTGTGCACGCACAATACCTGTTACCCACTTTGATTTTCCATTGTAATTTCGTGCTATTACTCTCTGGCCAATGGAAAAATGCCGCGTTACAGAACCACCCTTGGCGACAGACTGGTCTATCTGACGGTTGTTTATCTGGATGCTGAGATCTGGTTTTAAGAGGTCCAGTCGAGTGGGTAATCTTCTTCCCAAGAACAACTAGGATGGTGGCTCTCCAGTGGTTGAGTGGGGAGTGTTTCGAGTGTTTCAGTTTCGCTCTTCATCACACTTTTGAAGCTCCCCACACAGTGTTCTGCCAGCCCGTTGGTGGCAGGATGGTAAGGTGCTGAAGTGATGTGTTTGATTCTGTTTCTCTTAAGGAATTGCTGAAACTCTTCTGATGCAAATTGCGACCCATTATCGCTTACCAACTGGGCTGGTATTCCATATCTGGCAAATAACTTCTGAAGGACTTCAATGGTCTTCTCTGCGGTTGTACTAGTCATTCTCTCTATCTCTAGCCATCTTGAATGTGCACCCACTACCACCAAGAACATGCTGTTGAGGAACGGACCTGCAAAATCAGTGTGAATTCGTTGCCAGGGGGATGAAGGCCACTCCCATGCGTGTACCGGTACTGTACTGGGCTCTCTCTGTGTTAGTTGGCAACCTGAGCAGGACTTAACAGTCAGTTCAATTTCCTTGTCGATTCCAGGCCACCAGATGTAACTTCGGGCGAGGGCCTTCATCTGCACGACCCCCATATGTCCCTGATGCAGTTCCTCAAGAACTTGAGGGCACAACTTTGGAGGTACTACGACTCTTATTCCCCACATCAGACGGCCTGATTGTAATGTGATCTCATCTTTGCGAACAAAATAGGGGTTGAGTGCAGGAGCAGGGTTGTGTGGCCAACCTTTACTGGTCATCTCATACACTTGAGCCAAAACAGGATCTCTCTGTGTTTCTCGCCTAACGTTATCCACTTTGACTGGCAGTGGATCAAACGGCATCAAATTAAATACACCCACAGGGTCGACAACGTCTTCATCTCTGGATTCCTTTACGAGTGGAAGGCGGGAGAGACCATCGGCATTGCTGTGAACTTTAGTGTTCTTGTATTCAATGGTGTAATCATAGCCCGCCAGGAACAAGGCATAACGTTGCAGTCGGGTGGCAGTGACCACAGGGATGCTTTTCCGCTGATGAAAGATTAACGTTAAGGGCTGATGATCTGTGTACAATGTGAAAGAGCAGCCAAACAAATACATATGGAACTTCTTTACCCCCCAGATTATTGACAAGGCTTCTTTGTCAATCTGTGCATACGTTTGCTCAGTTTTTGTGAGTGTCCTTGAAGCAAAAGCTATGGGTCGCTCGGTAGCGTCGTGCATCGTGTGAGACAGCACCGCTCCAATACCGACAGGGGATGCATCACAAGCAAGCCTCAGTGATAGGCTGGGATCATAATGCGTTAAAACTTGCTCTGACGTGATCATTTCTTTCACTTTGTGGAATGCTATCTCGCACTGTTCTGTCCATTTCCACTGATGATTCTTCTCCAAAAGTTGTGTCAGGGGATGTACTACTGTCGATTGGTTAGGCAAGAACCTGTGATAGTAATTGGTTAGCCCGAGAAAAGATCTCACTTCAGCTACATCGTTTGGACGTGGCGCATTCAATACTGCTTCTACTTTCTCTGCTGACTTGTGTAGGCCATCTTTGTCGATGTCATATCCACAATAAGTTATCTTCTCCTTGAAAAACTCACATTTTGCCTTGTTTGCTCTCAACCCATGAAGCTGAAGCCATCGCAGAACTTCTTCTAAGTTAGCCAGGTGTTCTGCATCATCCTTGCCAGTAATGATCATATCATTAAGGATACAGCTTGTGCCAGATGTTCCTTCCAGCACTTGATCAATGGTGCGCTACCAGATTGCAGGTGCTGATGTGATGCCAAACCCCAGTCTGTTGTACTGAAACAGACCCATGTGTGTGTTGATGGTGAGGTATTTCTTGGAATCCTCTTCCATCTCTAGTTGGTGGTATGCCTGACGAAGGTCAATCTTTGAGAATTTCTGCCCACCACTAAGCTTTGCAAAGATATCTTCAATGCGGGGTAAAGGATACTGCTCAGCTTGTAGTTCTGGGTTCACTGTGCCTTTGTAATCACCACAAATTCTGACAGACCCATCTTTCTTTGGGACAGGTACAATGGGTGTTGCCTAGTCGCTCCACTCAACTTTTGTGAGAATACCTTCATTCTGAAGTCTTCTCAGTTCTTCTTCAACCTTGGGCCTCAAGGCGTAAGGTACGGCACGAGCTTTGCAGAAATGAGCTTGGCTATCTTCTTTGAGGGTTAGCCTTGCCTTAGCTGATTTGAATGTTCCAAGTTTATCTTCAAAAACATCAGAGTATTTGTCTAGCATGGTCTGCAGACACTCTTTAGCAATTGGTGGAGTTTGTGAAGCTTTCAATGATTTAATAGCATACCAATCCAGCCGTATCTTGTAGAGCCAATCCCTTCCCATCAACACAGGGCCCTTATTCTTACCCACATACAGATCCAACAGTAAAGGTTGCTGACCTTTGTACTCAACATTTGCCTTAAGCACTCCCAGTGGAACAATGTTTTCCCCCGTGTAGGTTTTCAACATTAGTTCAGTTTTATGCAAGGGTTTGTCGTTAAATTTCTCCTTGTACAAATCATGTGGAATGATTGACACAGCCGAGCCTGTGTCCAGTTCCATTTTCAACGGTTTCCCTTCTACTTTCAGATCTACCCAGATTACATTACTGCTTGGTTTCCTCACATTGTGTATATTCATGCTTCCTAACACATCTTCAAATTCATCACTTTCACTGTACTGAACAGTATTGACTTGAGTGTTTTGTGGTGTTTTGGGTGGTTGCTTTGGCTTACCTTGTCGTCTCGAGTTACAAACTCTGGAAATATGGCCCACCTTCCCACAATGATAACATGTCTGGTCCTTGAATCTGCAATTGTGTGATGCATGCAAGTCTCCTCCGCATCGATAGCAAACTTTAGGCGGGAGGTTCGGCAGTGGCGGCAGTGGTGGCGGTGGCGGTGGTTTGCTGTTATCTGAGATCTTGTCAACTCAAAGTTCTGCGTGCAGCTCACTGTGCAATTCTGAAGCATCACGAACGGCAGTTTCCATCGCTACGGCTATCTCCAAAGCCTTGGAATATTTCAGTTTTGCTTCCGAAAGCAAACGCCTTTGTATCTGCATATTTTGAAGGTCACAGACCAATTTATCCTGTAAAGCTTCGTTAAGGTTCGCGCCAAAGTTGCAGGGAGTCGCTAGTTTTTTCAGTTCTGCTACATAAGCTGACACGGTTTCACCTTCTTGCTGATTTCGTTTGTAAAAACGAAAGCGTTCTGCTATTTCCAATGGTCTAGGACTTAAGTGTTGCTGAAGGGTCATGACAATCTCTTGGAAGCTCTTCGTGGCTGGTTTATCCGGTGAAAGAAGGTCCCTCAACAAGGTGTACGTTTTGCTGCTGATCAAGCTTAACAAGATTGGCACTTGGCGGTCCTCATCGATGTTGTTTGCTAAGAAAAACTGTTCTACATGTTCCGCATAAGTTTCCCATTTCTCTTGTGTCTCATCAAAACTCTCTATCTTCCCGATAGCAGTCATATTTTCGACATTTTCCTACGACTCCATCCTCGTCGCCACTGTCATGTATTTGGTTTATTGCAAATCGAAGCACATGGAACAGAATGCGCATAAGTGCGCACGTTCATAATGTCAACCACTGGCTCAATACACTACAAATTTCACCACGTTTTTTTACATTTACACTCATTAGCCTAGGACGCTTAATTCAGTGACCAATTAAATCTAAACACTTAGATATGGGAAACCCATAGCATAACATATTCTTTCTGTAGACCATATTATTTTTCAAGATACACATGGACTGTAGCAGTTATGATCCCTTCAAATCAGTTAAAACTTAGTATGTGAGTTGAGTTGGAACAGAAACTACAGAAAATGTTGCTACTTGAAGATGATATTAAGCTTATAAAATTAACAGTAAGCACTCAGATTATAATAATAAATTACAATTGTGTAAAACCAAAATTAAGGCACCCTTTTTTGCCTTTCTGTATTTGTACTAACTATGCTTGGCAGAATTGATGATTTTGGCGACTTTTCTCGAGCCATATAACTATCCAAGTTATTTTATCAGATACGGTCCTAACATGAGTAGTGATAAGTTAATAAAGATGGTGAATTTTAAGCTCGGTAATGAAATGTGAAGGTGAATTAATCAACATGACACGAGTGTGGGACAAAGAAACATTCTGAATCCCTGACAGGAATCGAACCCATGACCTCCTGAACACCGGGCGGGCGCTCTATCCACTGAGCTACGAGAACTCGTGGAGAGCAAGGTCATTTAACTGAGTTCATATATGACAGGTGTCTTGCATACTGCTAGGATCAATGCTATCGAAGTCATCGTGAGTAGTGATAAGTTAATATAAGGATGGTGAATTTTAAGCTCGGTAATGAAATGTGAAGATGAATTAATCAACATGACATGAGCGTGGGACAAAGAAACATTCTGAGTCCCCGACAGGAATCGAACCCATGACCTCCCGAACACCGGGCGGATGCTCTATCCACTGAGCTACGAGAACTCGTGGAGAGCAAGGTCATTTAACTGAGTTCATATATGACAGGTGTCCTGCATACTGCTGGGATCAACGCTATCGAAGTCATCATGAGTAGTGATAAGTTAATAAAGATGGTGAATTTTAAGCTCGGTAATGAAATGTGAAGGTCAGGGACTCAGAATGTTTCTTTGTCCCACGCTCGTGCCATGTTGATTAATTCACCTTCACATTTCATTACCGAGCTTAAAATTCACCATCTTTATTAACTTATCACTACTCATGATGACTTCGATAGCGTTGATCCTAGCAGTATGCAGGACACCTGTCATATATGAACTCAGGTAAATGACCTTGCTCTCCACGAGTTCTCGTAGCTCAGTGGATAGAGCACCCGCCCGGTTTTCGGGAGGTCATGGGTTCGATTCCTGTCGGGGACTCGGAATGTTTCTTTGTCCCACGCTCGTGTCATGTTGATTAATTCACCTTCACGGTCCTAACATATTGGCGGATTTGATGATTTAGGCAGAGATTATGCAAATTACCTAACAAATGAATGTTGCTCGGGTCCCATGCAAAATAGAAAGCAGTGTGTATTTTCTTGTCGCAAAAGCCTGTTACCCCAGTAGAACAGAAGGTAGAGTATATATTTTCCCTTGTAAAAGTGTGTTAGCTAAGAGAAATGGAAAGCAATAAGTGAAAGGTAATTAAAAGCAGTATGTATTCCCCTTGTGTAAAAGCCTAGTATAATTATGTTACCCTACTGAAACGGAAAAGTATAATTTTATGTATTTCTCTTGTTATAAAAGTGTGTCGCTCGGGTGGAAGGGAAAGCAATATATGTTTTGCTTATTCTAAAAGTGTGTAGATCACCCAAGTGGAACAGAAAGCATTTATATTTCCCTCATTCTAAAGCATGTTACCCGAGTGGCAAGTGAGTGACAATTTAACATGTACATCTCAGTGCTAGTAATCTGCAAAAGCAGAGGGAACGGAGCAGGTCAGGTTTCACTGGCAACTAGTAGTAGAGGGTGAGCTCGACAAATACCGGCAAATGTGTGACTTCTTTAGTAGACTCGCCGGCTCAGAAGCTTTGCTGGACAGTCAGGCTAAAGGGCTCAAAATTTGACAGTATTTGTCAAACCCACCCTCTACTTCTGTGTGTGGCAGGGTGTGACATCCCATTTAAACATTTGTGGTTACCCTTTATACATAAAAGCATAGCTGAATCAGTCAACCTTATTGGTTTCACTGAACCAACTCACTGAGAAGAGGGTATTAAGCAATGTTTCTGTGACAAAAAAGGTGCAAGATATATTGCAATCAAGGGTAAGTTATTAAAAGAATCGCTTGTTTGGAGTGTTTAGTCTTTTAAAGGAGAAGGTCACTTCATAAAACATATATTTTGTGTCAACGCTAATAAAAACGTTGCACTAAGTTCAGCTACTCACCGAAGTTTCAGCCTCTAAACTACAGGTTTTCCTAATGAAATTTGTCGAAAGAAGCCCAAAATTGGAACATCATTGCTGCCATTTTGAATAGTATTCATCAGCCAGGCCGTGTTTTCGCAACATCATTCCGTCCCAGAGATTTTGTCCAAATGGCCTGCGACAAGCCTTTTATTCACCACTCTGGGCTATGGCTGCTCTTGAGCCATATTATTTTGAGCTAAACATGCTCCAAACTCCAAACTTCAAAACTGATAGCAGTGAAGATAGTGAAGAGGATAATCGCTTGGGAAAAAATAGATTTTGCTGACCTTGTGAAGGATGCCAAGTCAGTGGCAGGTTTTTCTCCTTCCCTTCAATTTTGAGTTGGACAGAATGACATAAACGCGGCCTGTCTGCCAAGACAGTTTCAAAATGGCAGCCTCCAAAGTCGCTTCTTTCGAGATGAATTTCTTCAGGATAGCAGGCACTTCAGAGGCTGAAACTTTGGTGAGTGGAAAAACTGAATGTTTACTAGCTATAGGCAAAGACAAAAAAAGTAAGCTTTTGGAGTAACCAGTCTTCTCCTTTGAGGGTTATCCTTGCGAAGCTTGTGGTAAAATGTTAACGCAATGCCATGTGCTTCGAACCCATAAAAAATACACAGAAGTACCCTTGCCTTAGGAACATCTTGGACAGATGCTACAATGAAATCAGAAATTTAGAAAAAGAGAAAGAGAGTGAAGGCGAATTACAAGGACAAAAGAAACAAAGAGTAAACGTGCTTTGGAGTCTTCTATTGACATGAGACCATTGACTACCACGTTCGATGACTTGCTTACTGAGGCTGCCAAAATTGAGAATGAATTGATAGGGGTACTTAAACAATTATCAGAAGCCCAAGTACAAGACAAAAAGAAGATTTTACCTTTCGCCATGAGGCAGGGACTGTTGCTGAAAGAAGCAAAAGAACGGCTCAGTGCGACGATGTGTAAGCATGTAAGAAATTCTGGTGAATTCTCAAGCAGTTATGCTAATCTTTTAAGATCTTTGTACCGACATTTTAAAAAATATCCAAGGTTGAATTACTGTAGCGTTGCTGTAAGATTCTTTTGTTCCAATATGAAACTTATTCAAGACATTTTTTTATGAAAACCAAGTTTTTTGGTCAAACTTGTCTTAGGTTGAAAAAGTGGTGTAATCAGATAATTTTAGCACTTCAACTTACGGTGTAAGCCATTGATATTTATTGACTTTTATCTTACAGTGTAATCAGATAATTTTAGCACTTTGACTTATGGCGTAACCAATTAATATTGATTTTATAGCTTACAGTGTAATCAGATAATTTTGGCACTTCAAATTACGGCAAAAGCTATTAATATTATTTTGCACTGTAATAGTATTTGAAAGACATACAAAGCCTTATTCAGCCACTGAAAAGATTTTATAAATCATTTGCAAGAGATGGTAAACATTCTTCTCTGAAACAATTGAGAACTTTTCGTGTTATATCTCTTACTTCTCTACGAGATACCGGTGAAAAATATTCATTCACAATGAATGCAATCAAGTGTGTTATTATGAGCATGATTTATACAACATGTCATGTCTTCAAATGAAATTGCATTCCAAACAAAGCTTTTTTGGGAACCTTTTATGCTAAAATGAAAGCCTGTGCGTTTTTTCAAAGTTGATTTCTAGTCTGCAGTCAAGCTTGTGAGCTTTTTTGGTATTCATTGCGAAACTCTTGGCTTATATGCTTCCTGATCTCATCAATGTTTGGTGGAGAGCTTTTCTTGGCATATTTGTTGTGAGCAAACTGTTTCAGTTCATTGCAGCAGGCCATTTCATTCAAGATAAGCTGAAAGTCACTCTCAGTAATTTTCTGGTTCATTAGCGCTTTTGAAACCAGCCTGTTGACGGTTTCTTGCTTAGCGGCCACTATGGCTGAACTATCACGATGCTTCTCGATTTTAGAGCCAAACTTTGTGCTGATAATAGCAAGGCTTGAAGCCCCTACGCCAAATACAGAAGAAATCGCAGCAAGAGTTATAGAAGCGCCCGCTCCTGTTCCAGTGAAAAGTGCCCCTATTGAGACGGAAGACAGAATTCTAGATAAAACTCCCGCACCTACAGCAGTGAAGTGAAATGTTAACATTGATTTAATCTTGTATTTTTGGCGATGAGTTGGTAGTGGTTAACTTCTTGTGCTAACATGAGAGCAATCTTGTTTATTTTTTCCAAACGGACACTGTCAGGCTGTGGCGAAAGTTGTTGAAGCAAGCCCGTATTTGGGCGCAGTTGGCAAAGTGTTCGTGGATGACATTGTATAAAACGGAATTTAATTTATTGGTAATTCAAATTTAAGAGTGGAGCCATTGAAATCAAAGAAATCACTAATAGTATCACCAAGGGTGATACTATTTATAAATGTCTGTTGAACAGTCACTCAACACCTGTTGGGAGAAGAATTATAGCTAACTGTTTGAAAAGGTTGTCTTCTGATATTAAATCAAGCTAAGATGGTTGATTTTCTGCCGTTGAAAAAAAAATTGCTCTTTGTCAATCAAATCACGATGAACGTGGTATGTCGTTGGGGATGTAAGCCATTTTACATATGTTTTACGACACAGTTTTAAATCCCTGCCATACCAAGCAACCCAGACAAATCACAGTCAAACGTAGTTTGTCTTTGGGGATTATGGATTTCTGTAGCTATTTCTGTAGCTGGGCAAAGGGTGTATTTGTTTGCGTGGCCAATTCAAAGCCATATTGTTTGAACATGACTTTTATTTCTTTTACCAAGCTCTCTAAATTTTAATGCCCTGGGTTTCATTTAACAACAGATTTATTGTCATGGTCATCAAGCAATGATCCACCCCCTTCTTTTTTTAAAGTATACCAGGAGTTGAAGAGACTAAAAGATATGAGTTTTATAAAATGTACTTTTGGGATCAGGTCATCAAAGTAGACGATTTCCCCGTTCTTTTGCATGGTGATTGTAAGAACAACCATTTTATATTGTACAAGTAACAACATGGCTCAAAATGGACCTTGAAAAATGGGTGCAAACGCCAGAGGCAAAAATCAAAGGAGCCGAAGCCCAGGTGGTAGGGTGGGTGGCGTTCACCGGGCAGTTCCTGAACGCAGATAAAAGTAAGTTCTTTACAGAAGTTCCTGTCATTAAAAGGAAAAATCTAAGCACAGAAATATTTTTCAAAGAATCTCCAGGATCTTTGCAGAACATTTTTGGCTCGGACAGGAAATATTGGAGTGAAGAAATGAAAAAGCACTTGGAGTGGCCTGGTCCCCAATGAAAAAAACACATGATGTGGCCGGTTTCCCCTATCAATTGTTCCAGATGAAAACCCAAGAATCTTCGCCAATCCGAGCTGTAAATTTCACAAAAGGGGCTCCAAGCCTGAAGAAAGTATTCAACAGGGAAATTAAAATTTATGTGATCCCTGATCTCTATTTTGTGGCAAAATTCAGAGAAATATTTCAAAATACCTGACTCAAACACATGTCAGCCGCAGAATCAAAACAACGGTTGGCAGGCCTGAACATGAAATATTGCATTATAAACTCAAAACCTATGAAAATCCTACTAATTTATTCGTGATAAATTCATGACATACTCAAAGCTTTTTCATGGGATTTTCAAGTCAGGAAAATCCTGTGAAAATTTCCATATTCATGGCCCATGAAATCTCTCACATTACATACAAGTCCATTAAATACTCATGAAAAAGCCATGAAAGTTTACTCAAGCAAGATACTGGATTTCATGGGTTTTTACTAGTGTTTATAAAACCTGGATTTTCATTGTGCTGAATTTAATGGACTTTAAATGGGTTCAGAATTTTTATGGTCCATGAATACCCTGTGAATATGGAAATATTCACTGACAATGAAAACTTTTTTGATAGGTTTCATGGTCTTTTCATGGCATTTTAATTGCTCAGACCCCATTTGGCTCTTCATGTAAGCATCATGAAAACCCCCTTAAAATGAATCTCATTTTTTCATGGGTACGTGAAAGCACACGAATACCATGAATATGCCATTAACATCCATAAATTATGCTTAAAATGGGTAGACAGACATGTGCGACTCCTGCTGTGTGGCCATTGTTTTGTTTAAAGCCCTTAAAGTGGTACTGCAGCTGTATGATCAAATTTATACTCCTTGAATTTTTAGGTTAATCACAAAGAATTCCACAAAAGGTTAAAACACTGTTTACCATTTGCAAATATCTGCATTGGTTCTGGAGATATTTAAGTTTGAAAAATGCGTAAAATATGAAAATGAGAGGACGATGACGTCTTACACTCAACCAAATATTACATCAACTATATAAATGGAGCTATCTCAGTCAATTTATAGCAGAAACCATTGAAACTTGGTAGGCCATTAGTTTCACATGCAACACACTTATGGCGATAAAAATTTCTGTTCCCACGGTAATCCACTCTTTTCCAGTCCCCTCGAACCTGATTTCAATATTTTAGTGTTTTCAGCTCAAAAACATTAAACAAGGCTATGAAATCGATCTAACATATTTATGTGCTTGCTGGATCATGCATATGAGGCACCATTGGCAAATATCGTTATAGAACCCTTAACGTGGCCAGAAGACCTTTTAAATATCGGGTAGGTCTGGAACCCAGTATGTTGCCATGGTAACAAGAAATGTTAGGCTCATGTTGTGGAGCACCTCTAGTAGAATCTCACTGCCAAGAATCAAACATTTCTGATACAAATTCGCCGAGATATATACTTTCTTTATTATATTTGATCAAAATTTGGTTGAGTTTATGATGTCATTACTTAGTTAATTTGCACATTTTAAAAACTTGAATATCTCTGGAACGAAAAGAGATATTTGAAAATAGTAAACAGCGTTTTTGTTCTCGTACAGACTGCTCGTCTATGTTTTAAAATGGTTCAGATATGAAAGTTGCAATTTTCGTCGTACTATCACTTTAAAGTTTTGCTTTTACAAGCTAGCATGTCTTTGATTACGTCTTTCAAATGTGGTAATGGTGGTTGAAGTGACAAAGGCTACATGTAGAAGTTAAGTTTCTTGTGCTAAAAACCTAGTTTCCAGATAAATTTTAACCAGAGATAAGATGTTTGACATTGTTAAAAACTAGTTATTAGATAGAAATAAACTAGCTATTGATATGAAAAATAGAACATAGATAAGCAAGAAACTAGGTATAAATTAGGTAAAGGATAGCTATTGGATAGCAGTAAACTAGATATTTGAAAAGTTAAAAAAAGTGATTGGATAGCAATAATTAAAAGTAGACGTCTGATAGCTCAAAAGTAGTGATTGGGTAGTAACTTTAAACACATCACAACCTTGAGCAAGGAATCAGTGAGCCAAAAAAAAATACTTATCTATAGGCAAAATGCAGCACAGAGCAAAGGGTCATTATCAATAACAATTTAAAACCCCACCAAAGGATCAAGACAAAAAAGCCTGTAGTGGAAGGTCTTATTTTCACTTCAAAAAGATACAAATTTAAGTTCTAGAATTACAAGCTGTTATTTAAAGTTCACATCAAAGATGTGAACTTTAAATCAGGACTCAGCTGCAGCCTGCATCACCTGCTTTAAATTTGTCTGCTTTATTGTTTTCTTTACCGATCGAGGGCCGCTTTTCATGCCTGTTTTCCTTTGCTCTGCAATGAACCAATTGCAGCTTATGACGTTTATATATATGGTGATAGAATCAACAATGTTTTCATCAATCCATAGTTAATAGAGGGGAATCGTTATGAAACCCGACAAATTTCTTTGTTGTATGTTTTTGTTCTCTTTTTTGGTCTTAACTGTACACGAAACACAATAGTTGGTTATTCCGTACTGGGGAACTAACCAACAGAAACATGTTGGTTACATAATTCATGCATAGTGTATGAGCTCGAAACAAAAGATTGCACAAGGTCATGGACCTTCCAACATAAATCTTGGCATCTTTGTTTGCTCCTTTGATGTTTGCCAGGCTTCATAACCAGTCCTAACTATGATCAATCAATTGATCAGGAGTGAATGTTTTCTAAAGAATAATGAGCAGTATGTGGGTAATGCGGTAGTGACGTGTACTGAGCGATCAGCAGCTCCAAATCAATTCAATGTGAGCTTAAGTTACCTCTTCACAAAGCACACTACAAGCTATAGACCCATTTCAGTAATTCGCAATCTGGAAGACAAAACAATGCTTGTTCTCTCCCCTGAGAGAAACAAACCTTTCAAATGTAAAACAATCTTACTGTTTTGTCCTCCAGATTGGGAATTAACTGAAAGAAGTCTATTGTCAGTATGAGCATTTCATGTATAGGCAATGCATGTGAATATTCTAAGTTATGGGTGCTAATAAAATTAGGAGAACAAACGTTTTACTTCTGTTTCAGTGATCGTAAAATGAATTACAAATCACCTCATCCACTATAGAAGCTTAAAGGCGACTTTCATTGATTTTAATTCAAAGATTGAGCAGCCATTTGTAATGTTCAGCAACAATTATGATTGACTTACTTTTCTGCAACTTGCCTTTCTATCACTGAAGCAATCATGACGTTTGTTTGAACTTGGACAAATCATTCCATGCTTCCTGCTACTACTGGATATTTGAAATTATAATCCATCAAATGTTTACGCTTGCGTGCAATTGGTCTAATTTCTATCCGAAAATATTCCTCAATTTTCAAAACTGACTTCAAGTCTCACATTAAATTTAATGTCACGACGGCAGAACAGTTTGCTTTCGTGCGATACCAGAAAACACTGAAAAATCCACTTCATATGCTGTTAACATTTTTGACGGTAAGCTGTTTGTAAACGTTTTGTCTAATTTGGAACTTGACACAATGTTCAAATACCCAAGTTCATTGCAAGATTTTCACTTGGTTTCACCCAAGTTTCGCTCAATTCAACACTCTGTCCTTGAATTAAAAACGTGACAGAAAAACGCATGCTAAAAGACAAAAAATTGTTAGCCACTCTCATTCTAGGGTATTTATAATTTTCTTTCAGCCTGGAGAAAGGAGAAAGCCATCAACATTAGTCACTAAGTGAGTTTACAAAAGAAGAGCTCGTAAATATTTAGCGTAGATTTATGTCGAAGCTTGCTCCCGCGACGGCAAATATTACAGTCATAGTTCAATGAAAGCAATTCGAGCTGACCTGGATAGGTATTTGAATAAAGAAAACATAAACTTCAGTATCATTACTGACAAAGAGTTTAAGCCTGCAAATAATGCCTTAAATGCTCACCAAGCATTACATTAAAGGGAAATTTCATCCACAAAACACAAATCAGCAGTGGTACCTAAAGACGTCAAAATTCTCTAGGAGAAGAAGCAGCTTGGGCTAGAAACACCAGAAAGTTTACTGCAAACAGCCTGGTTCAACATCATGCTGCACTTTGGAAAACGCTGGCGAGAAAACATGAGGGAGATGACGGCTGAAGATATTCAAATCAACAAATCAAGCTCTGGCATCGAGTACATCACGCTTCTTAAAAGGGCCACGAAAAACCATCAAGGAGGCCTCAACAGCAGCGAAAATGAAGCTGCAGCTGTCATGTCAGAGATGCCGGGCAATGCTTGCTGTCCTGCGTTAGCAGTGAAGACCTACTTGTCAAAGTAAAACACACAATGTCAAGCTCTTTGGCAAAAACCAAAAGATCACAAAGCGATGAAATTCAGCCCTGCACATGATGTCTGGTACTGCAACGCACCGCTAGGAAAACACAAGTTGGAGAATCTTCTTTCTGAAATGACGAAAAAGGCAGGATTGGCTACTATCTACACTTCACGCTGTTTGTGAGCCACCTCTGTAATGATCCTGAAGGCATCCGGGCTTGAAAATGCCAGAGTGAAGTCGGTGGCCGGTCATACACTGTAAGAGCGACGTAGCCATTGAAAGCTACGTCAAACGTCCTACCCTCGAGCAGCAAGTTCAATCCTCAGTGATTGTCAGCGACTTTGTTGCTGGCTTCACTCAATGTTAGGTTAGCAAAGAAAGAGCTCTGATGGAAATCCAGCAAAACCAACCCGTGGAGGAATCCGGATTTCAAGTGCAGGCCGCTTTGACATTTTCACAGGTCGCCAGCGCATCGTACGTCAGCTATGTGGAGCATTCTGTTAACCCCAGTCGACAATCATTTTCAGCTGGTCAATTTCACAATTGTATATTCAAAATAAAGTACTGTTCCAACTGAACACAAGATGAAAAGACCAGAACTGCAAAGTGCTGGCTGTTTCATTCACAGTGGTGATTACAGGTTTTATGGAAAGCAACGCAGTGCTTAATTCGCTTTGATCTTGTTCTCGAAAGAAAGAGTTAGACTGTAATCATATCTGCAACTTGTATCTTACTTTTGTCTTGCATGAAATTAAAAACGTACCTTTTCCTTTCACTAATATGCTATACTTTTTCCCCAGCCATATTCTTTTGACTGAAGCGAAGTCTGCTTGAATGTCTCGAAATGAATGTTGAAAGACATTGGAAGCCAATTGCCAAACTTTGACATGATTGATATATGACAGCCTGGCAGATTTCGTGTGTTGTAAAAAATATTTGAAGGATAATAAACACAATAGCCTCCATTTGACTTTAAAAATATGCTGGGATATTTGTCCTTGGACATTATCTGTTCCTCGAAGCTCACAGTTTTCGTTGAGCGTCGCTCTCGGAAAACTGTCCACTTCTTAGAACAGGTAATGCCCACGGACAAATATTCCAGCATATTTTCGCGCCAAATGGAAATGCCCAAAATAAGAGACTCTTTTGGAGAGGGAATCCACTGGTCAAAAGTATTTATTTATCACAATCACCGAGGTACATGTATCATGGGACGGAAACATCAAAATGGCGGGCAAAGATCACGATCAATGTTGTTGGGATTTGATAACACTGCAGTACTCTTTGCTACTTTATAGCTATTTTAAAAGCAGTCATAAATTATTTGAAACAGTAATTGAACTGTTTGCCAGCAGGCGGCTTCCTTTCTTAAACTTGTCGGGTTTACAGCTGAGAATAAAGGCTTACATGGTTCCTGCTGCTTTCCAAGGTAAACTGATTTTCTTGCCTAATTTTTGAAGGTTCTCGAATTGATCATGAAAGATTACAGAAGGTACAGATGTTTTGACACACTGTGGTGTTGTTTCATAAATGCAAATTTGCAGTCTTATGAAAACAACTGTATTCAACACAACAATATACCAACAATTTCATGTTGAGGAAATTGTTGTTGAAATAACTGTAAGCTCTCCCATGTGGTTTACATGAAGTTCATACAGCTAGAGTGTATCTGGTCTAGGATCAGGTGGGCATACATTTACATGTAACATACAACACCTAAAAAACAAGGTAACAATGAGCAATATCCTTCACCTTTTTAAACTCGTGGATATGCGAAGCGTAGGAACGTGTTTGTTGTGGGGACTCGGATATGCAAATGTGTCACTCACTCACTCACTCAGGTTTAGACACTGCTTGTAATTAGTCGGCGCGAACGAGAGCGCCCGAGCCTGACGCCGTGTTGGAATAGTAACCGAGCCCGACGCCATATTGGAATAGTAACCGTGCAGCTGTGCGGTTACTATTCAAAGCGTGTATCTTGCCAGCCCAAATTTGATGAGTTTGTAGCTTTTACACGAGAATAATATTAGGTGTTTCGCTAAAGTGAAGTGGAGTTGACTTGGAATGTTGGAATTAGTACTATGGCCAACTTGAAGGCTGAATTTCAGGAACGTTTGAGTCGTCTAGGCATAAAAAAATACCGGGATATGAGCATTTGTTTGCTGGAAAGTGACCTGAAAATAAGTAAATCCCATGCTAATGTGGTAAGCTTTGATGAGAATGTGTCTTAGTGGTCGACCTTAATGAACTTATATGAGCGAAACGAACTATTTTTAATGAACGAAACAGCCATTGAAAACAGTACAAACATCGGCACTGTTATATAATATTGTAATTTCATTTTTATAACTTAGTAACATCTAAACCTGAGGCCAGCCAAAATATTGGTTTTAATATACGACGCTGTGTCAGCCTTGCAGTAGTCTTTGACTTATTATCGTTTTACTTTCCAAGTTTGGCTGATTAAATCTCCTGTGAGATCCAACGTTCAATCAAGCAGAACCTTCGTTCACAGCTTTGCAGTTTATAGCACTTTCATGTTGAGTTGTCCACGTTCAACCGACATCGAGTTAAGTTTAGATTAAAGTTGTGTTCTCTATACTTGTCTTGCTTATTTTAGTACATTGATCTGAACTCTGAGTGGGATGTGAAATGCAGATAAATTTGGTAAAAAATCCCCAAATACTTGATTTTGACAAGCTTAAATGATTTTTACCCTGTCTTTTGTTTACACTTTTGCTTTCTGATTGAAAAGATAACAAAGGTAAAGAAATCCCCTATAAGCTTGTTTGAACATGTATTTATAGGTCGACAGATGTTTTGGATCAACACTGAAAATGTTTGCAAATAACGCTACTTATTTTGATGTATGTTACGTGCAATATATATAGAGACAAGTGGTTAAGACTATACACCTTATTCCAAAATGGCCGCCATTTAAGTATTCTTTTGTTTTCTTGCAAATTAACCCTTGTTGCCTCGTTCTTGAACTCGAAATTCAAAAGAATATTTTCCCTTAAACGAGGGAACAAGGGCTAATTTGCAAGTAAACAAAAGAACACTAAAATGGCGGCCATTTTGGCATAAGGTGTATTAGAGTTGGAACGTGCCTGATCGGTTAAGAAGTGCTGTCCATAAGAAACCTTATTTATAGCCTTGAGTGAATTGCAATGAAAAAGGTCTGTATGCTCGTACGATTTGAATACATGCAAATTTTCCCAGCAAGCAGACAAACATCAACATCAAGATCTGGGTGTGTCGGGGGGGGGGGGGGAGTGGGGTGGAGAGAGTACTCTATGGCTTTTTGTTGGCAGGAGTGTCCTCTGACTGTGACCCAAGACCCCTAAGCTTTTACCACTCCATGTTCAGCTGCAATTTTGTCACCCTAGCTATTCTGGACGTATGTTTTTGCAATGTGTGTGCAACAAAAGCCTACGCTTTGTGAGATAAGTGTGACCTTGCGTGGTACAAATCCGGCTTGTTTTAACTGCCTTTAATAATACACCAATAATTGCAAGTCCACCAACATATTTCATCTCTAGATTACTTAATCCACGAGTTTGGCCATAGGTCTCCTTTGATTTATTTTTAGGATGATGGTGGTGCTCTTGAGCTTATGTTAGATGTGGATATTACATTATCAAGACCTTTTGTTTGCCACTAGCAATAGCTTAGTTTGGAAAAAAACTGATGTTATTTCTATTGCAGGTTATTTAGAACAGCAAATATAATTCACAGGTTACATACAGTAAAGTCACTCTTACACATGTAACTACTGTACTGTGCAAGTTCTTTGTAGGTTCATAAGTGACTTACTATTATTTGCATAATCCATGATTCATGGATAAAATTAATTTTAAAAAGTACTTTCATGAAGAAATTAATTAATGACCTTTGAAATTCATGTCAGGCAGATTATGTGCTTTTCGTGGGTCATGAAATCCAAGTTTACATTTCATGAAAAGTTACTGAAGAACTTGAACAATAACCAGATTTCACACAAAGTGGCTGAGATGTGTTTCACACAGGATTTTACAAAGATATATGTTTTTTGTAAGTTTTGTGGTAAACTGCAACATAATGGAAATTCATTTCCAGGCAGCTTTTGTTTTCCTTTTGCATCTAGATGAGCCTGGTTTTTGATATTAAATTTTAATGTACAGCTGTAGCAGTTATAAATGAGACTACTGCTGTTATTATACATTTTTCCTAAAGAGAGATTTCCCTTAGGTTTAGGGTTTGATAGCAGTTATGAAAGGTATATATACAATGAGTAATGAAAGGTTCTAAATAGCTGCCATATTTTCACCATCTGTGACAAAGAAAGCTTTTGGGTAGGTTAATATTAAATTGTTACGTGTACATGAGTGATGGATAGTTGTTAGACTGGCTCCAATTTTTTATTATCTCTGGCAAAGATAGCTTTTGGGTAGATTTTTAAAGTGCTATGTGAGTGATGGATAGTTTTCATATAGGCTATCTTTTTACTATCTCTTACAGAGACAGCTTTTGGTAGGTTTTCAAAGTGCTATATGAGTGATGGATAGTTTTCAGATAGGCTACCTTTTTTCTGACTACAGCAAAGATATACGTAGGTTTCAGATAGGATAGTGTTTTATTGTACAATATAAATATAGTATTCAGATTGCCTAATTTTTGGCTTTCTACAGTAGGGGTAGTTTTTGGATAGACAAGATGGTGGATTGATAGGCTATTTATTGACGTTCTCTATAGGAAGCTACAATGGGCGACAAAAGTAGTTGAGACACTTATAGAAAATGATGCTTCTTGATATTGAAGCACTTATTCTATTTTATTTGCACCTAGTGTTAATTATCTGATACCCCTGGCCCCCCAATTTAACGCGGTGTGTGTGCTGTCAGGTTAGGGCAGTCTAAGAAATAGAAAAATCAACATTGTTTAGGGGGGAAGGGGGGAGATATTTCCAAGACGCCCGAAAATCAAATTTTATTGCCAAGTGTCTGAACACTTTTGTTGCCCATTGTTTGAAACAGTAAACTTGTTTTTGCTAAAATAACTGGTGTAGTACTTAATTGAACTGTCTGCCATTGCTTTATACCGGTATCCAGGTTCTTTTCATGGGAAAATTGTGGCAAGTTTACTCGTTAGTACGTTAATTTAAGGAAATTATTAACTTTTTTGGAATTGTAATCTTTGCGTGACATACATGTGTGACATTATCGGTTTAGGGTGTTGGTCATCTCCACCTTATTTTTCTCCATAAAAGGAACAAAATAATAGAGTAATTGTTGAAATACAAACTACTAGTGGTACTCCCAAAGCAGGCTACATGTATCTTGGAGTAATTCAAACGACCACTGTACAGGAAAATCAACAGGTCACCACAGGTAACCTCAAATGGACTAAATCAATATTAAGAGTATCCTTTTAACCATCATTTGGTTGCTCGTGGTTACTCGTGGTAACCGGTGAAAAAACTGCATTTATGTGCATTAAATAATTATTCCAAGCTTAACTGAAAAAAGCAAAAACTTTGTACAATTAAAGAATTATAATGAGACACTATGTTACAAAAGTAACTTTTGGGCTTAGAAGGTGCATTTTATTGGTTTACTAACAGTTTGCCAGGTGTTATGATATCATTTTAATATCACACTTACATGTTTGAAGCATTCTGTTAACAGCATGCTGTTCAGTGGACAAAATTACATAAGACCACTTGTTTTATCACGCTTTTGAACTTCATGTCATGAGTTCTCCATGTTTTATCAAGGGTAAAGCATTAAAAATAAAATATTAAGTTAATTAACTTTTCTATGTAAATGGGAAAACGTTGGAAACTCGTGCAATAAAAGTCAAAAAGCACTTAAACCATCGGTTGATACCAAATTTTATGTGCTCAGTACAATGTCATTATCAAAATGATATGCACACGTTACGGTGACGTCATTATTAGGTCATCTGCAATGGTAAACCATTGTATTGAGGTCAGACAGAGAGATTATTGACGTAGATAGTACAATTTTTGTTGTTTTTTTTTCATCAAAATCTGACAACTGAAAAGAAAAAAACTTGTAGTCATTATGTCATGGTGAGAATTGCGTTAAATGAAAGTGATATAGACACTCTTTGAATGTTTTAAAAGTGAAAAAGTGGTGATAAACACCACCTTGAGGGCTAAATATGGATCAATTTATTAATGGGATAGTCCAGGTTTCGTCTTTGTATTGGAATTTTTGTGAGAAAAAAACAGGTGTCACTTTTTCTTGAGTCACAAATCGTTCTGAACCATGCATTTATAACCTTGCTAGAGCTTGGAAATATAATGGAAATCGCCACAGTTTACACAAATAGACTTCAGACAATGGGTGACAAAAGTAGTCAAGACACTGAAAATGACGCTTTTCAATATTGAAGCACTTATTCTTCTCTATTTGCATCTAGCGTTAATTCTCTGATACCCCCGGGCCCCCAATTCAATGTTGTGTTTGCACTGTGGTCTGTGCAGTCTAAGAAATAGAAAAATCAACATTGTTTCGGGGGGGATGTGGGTGGGGGGAGGGGAATGTTTCCAAGATGTTTCAAAAATCAAATTTTACTGCCAAGTGTCTTAACACTTATGTCGCCCGTTGTAGTTTTTAGTTAGTCTATCCATTTCCTAACTATCTGATAGATATTAGATAGCTTCAAGCCATGCCAAAGATAGCTATCTGCTATCTACAAAACCTCTTGGATAGAGAAAAGATAGATTTTCATAAATCAACTAGGAATGAGATGGCTGCAACTAGCATAAAGGTAGTCATAAACTAGTAATAAGACATGATCATTTTCGTGAGGGAAATTACAATAAGTTATACTGTTTATTAAGTCGCTTGCATTCATGTGTGCAATATTGTGCCAGAATTCTTACCTGTTCATCTGAACGTTTTTGGACAACACCGATGAATGCACCTATAAAATCACTGTCAACACTGGTGCTGCCTAAAACCACACTCTATTACAACACGGGGTATTCATATTTGGTCACCCATCCAAGTACAAACCCCACTGAACAGGGCTTAACTTTGTTGGGCGGAAGAGACGTGGTGCTGTCCTTGTGGTATAGTGACTCTATGCTGAACACATTTTCTTTTTAAATTTCTAGGATGAGAAAAGGTAACAAAGAAAGAAAAAAATGATACTGGCAGGAAAAATAAAGAATAAAAAAAATGAGAATAATGAAAATGAGAATTATTATTTGCTTTGGTGATCAGAGAAGAAGCAGTACTTTCTTTGTAATTGTCTCAGTCTCTCAGATGAGGATAACTCGGTCTCTCAGACCAATAACTTCATGAATGTTTTCAATGTGTTACATTTCCTCAAGTATAATCTCTTACGGTTGCGTTTTGCACTATTTCTTAACAATGCCAGTGGGCTTTGACTTAACCTACGGATTAAAACCTCAAGTGAGTGGCAGGCATCCAAATTGTCACTGTTTACAGACAATCCATTTTCCAAGTTGAGTGGCTATGCCACTTTGATTGAGTTGATAATAAATATTCAATAGAATTTTACTCTCAAACAAGGTTAGTTGGGCTAATTTAAATGCATTCAAGAGAATTTTAAATTGGCAGCCATTTATGAATAGGGTCTATCGAGTTTCTATTAGTAGAGCTGAATATGTGATTACGGTTACATAGTTCTCCATATTGTTCCTGTGAGTCAATAAAACAAGATGACTACCATACAATAGACCATTGCGGAGTTCCTGAAATGCTCATTTTCAAGGTGAGGGTTATTGGCCAATCTTTGTTCTGGAAGTCTCATTTTGACAACAAAGCTTGTACGTGTAATCTTCCTTTGAAATTGAGGATTTTAGGAACTAAAAAAACACAGCATCATCTCCCATAGCCCCATTGCAGCCTGATAGATTCAGTTATGATTTTGTTTGCGTAACCAAGTGGGATTGAGTTCTGAGGTTTGTAGGCTGACTGGATATATTAATGTAATAAATTAATCCCTGCCCTGTTTAAAAATACCTCCAGCCTGAAAAAATGTGCACCTTTTAGTTTAGTCAACTAAAGAGCGTAGCCTCCCAGCTTTAAGCAGTACAAGGTGGATGCAAGTAAAATAACAGCAATTTTCTTTCTTGGAAATAAATCCTGGTATTTTGTTTCTATATATCTTGGTAATTGTTTGTGCTAATCTTACTAGCAATGCAGTAATATTCAAAAGGATTGCATAACTGATATATATCTCTTCCAATAGATTTTTGCAGTGATTACAAAACATACTTATGTTGACAAGTATCACGCATAATTTCTCTTATTCATAATTATTATGAGTTTTGATTTCAATTTGTTTAAATCTCTCATTTCTAGAAGCAAAAACAAACTCTTCATTACCAGCCACCATGTGTGTTTGACATGGCTTATGTTTGGCATGATTGGACAATATATCTCTCTCGCAAAATGTAGATCTTCATAGTCTCTTGGACTTAATTTGTCCATCCATCACTGAAATATTTCAGAATGGCTTATATTTACTTTATCGTACACGTAGGTTGACTTGCATACCATACGTGAAGAAATTTCCACTCTGGTCGAACTGCATGGAATACAAAAGAAATGAAGTGGTAAACGACAAAAAAATTAAAAGATAAGGCAATTCAAATTTCCTGCTTGAGGTATTTTAAAATGTAAATTAAATGACAGGTTTCGAATGTCCAATTACAACCAGAATTTCAATGTGTGTACAAAATAAAACTGCGGAAACATCAAGGCCTAAAGGTAACAAGAACTGAAGCTTACCTTGGACCCCACTAAGAGAGAAAGTGTGTGGAAAACCCTATGATTCTCCGGCCAAGAAAATAAACGGCACTCAATGCATGCAGAAGTGATGACGTTTAAGGAAAGCAGCAAAGGAAAAGTTCCTTTCTCTGAAATCAACACCTTATGATCTCTAAAGATATTTGGCAAAACTAATTACCTCACCGGAAATTAATTTGTTGTTTTAACCATATACTTGTCATATACCGTGTGCGACCCGCTTGTCCATCTGAAATTGTATGTATCAAAGATATGTTATTATGAGTTTGCCCGTGAGTGCAAATTTATCCGACACTGTATAAACCAAAATCCACCCCCAAATCTTCGTATAAAAGCTGAAATTAAAAGCACTCTGCTAATCCTATGAACAGCAAAGGAAAGCTGCAAAGTACAAGATTCTCTCTGAAATCGACACCTTATGATCTTTAAAGATATTTGGCAATGCTAATACCTCACCGAAAATTAATTTGTTGTTTTAACCGTATACTTGTCATCAATGAACATTCGTATTGTCTTTGCCCTGACAAAACGATTATCGATTGTTTAATTACAACCACTCTTTCGTTACAAAAAATATAAAACAGCACAGTTTCAAAACTTCATAAAAAACTGCAAACTGCAAATAAATCGTACCCTGACGTCATTATCACTACTGTAAACAGTATATTTCAGTACTCATACAATGCTCATACAGTGCTCTCACAGTGCTCATTCAGTTCAGGCAGTGCTCATTCAATTCACTTCAAGACTGGCAAAAGTACAACCGCGCTACCAATCCATAAATTTTATATAGACCCTTCAGCTATCGTGTGTGCGACTTGCTTGTCTATCTAAATTTGTATGTATGGACGATATGTTCTTATCATGAGTTTGCCAGTGAGCGCAAATTTATCTGACACTGTATAAACCAAAATCAACCCCCAAATCTTTGTTTAAAAGCTGAAATTAAAAGCACTCCGCTGATCCTACAAACAGCAAAGGAAAGCCGCAAAGGAAAAGTTACTCTCTCTGAAATCGACACCTTATTATGTTTAAAAACATTTGGCAACACTAATTACCTCACCAGAAATGAATTTGTTGTTTTAACTGTATACTTGTCATATCGATTAAAAGCACTCCGCTGATCCTTCAAACAGCAAAGGAAAGCCGCAAAGCCTCCACCTATTGCATGTGTGACTTACTCGTCTATCTAAACTTGTATGTATGGAGGATATGTTCTTATTATGAGTTTGCCCATGAACGCAAATTTATCCGATACTGTATAAACCAAAATCCACCCCTAAATCTTCTTTTAAAAGCTAGAATTAAAAGCACTCCGCTGAACCTACAAACAGCAACTCCCAGAGTACAATTCGCTTCCACAGGGGGATAAAAAGTGTGTGACAAAAGCGCGACAAAATAAGTGAGAAATCACTATCCAAAGGAATGCATGCCCATGCACCAGCTTAAAGCGATGACGTCACACAATATGTCATCGCTTAAAAAGCCACGAGCTTGATTTCCACATCTGCTAAACACAATCGTCTTCCCGGCCTTATTAATCAATTCTTTGACCTTGCCGACTTTGCTGTTGTAATGGATAAATGACCACAGTCATAAATACCTCTCCCAGCTTTCATCTACGTGTGCAGAGCAAAAGTGGATGGGCGAAAAACAACATACTTACAAAAGCAAAGATGGTGGACTTCAAGCTTCGAGGTGTTCGACAAACTCGTACTCAGGCTCATCAAAAACCATGTGACAAGCGCTCTGTTCACCGTGACAAATCCTGCCCAGAATAAATCACTTGAATCATGACATTGAGTGGTTTATACTTCATGTAAGCCACACAACCAGTCAAGAACAAGGAAGGCAGGACTCTCCACAGAGCCTGAGCATCAGCACTCAAACTCAGTCCTACCACCACTGCAGAAATGTTGCATCTACTTTTCGTTAAGTTCTGGAAGCATAAAAGTTCCAACAGGTGAAGCTGCCTAAAAAGGGGAACCTTGGACTCTGAAACAATTGGCATGGAATTATGCTTCCCTCTATCCCCAGCAAGGTATTCTGCGGCATTATCCTTGAAAGACTGAGCGATGCCCTTGACATGCCTTGATAAACAACTATGATGTGACTAAGCGGACTTTAGGAAAGACAAATCCCGCACTGACCATATTGCCAGCCTAAGGATAATCATTATACACAAACTTAATTCATGAACTTTCTTGATTTTCAAAAGGCCTTTGACAGTGTTGACAGGAATGTCATCTAGAAGCTTATGCATTACCCTATGGAATCCATGAAAGTTCATTAAGTTGATCCACAACCTTTACAAACCTTCATCTTGTCAAGTCATTCACAGAGGCAACTGTCTAAAGCTTTCAAAACGAGCACCGCAGTCTGGCAAGGCTACTTGCAATCGCCAATGATCTTTATTATGGTTGTCGTCTGGATCAGGAGAGAGGTGCATGTTGAAGATAACGTTTAGACAGGCATACAGTGGACACTAACAGCTTAGTTACATGAGCCGGATTATGCAGATGATAATATACCTCCTTTCTTTAGAAACTGCAACATGTGCAAGCCAAGACCAACAACCTGGCACTGATCACAGAGAACACTGGCCTCAGGGTAAGAAAAGAGAAAACTAAAGGCATGCAAACTATAGTAACAAGCAGCAGGAGCAGGATGAAAGCAAGTTGAATGGCAACGATCTGGAAGATGTAGAAAGGTTTACATACATGTATCTGGGTAGTGCCATCACAGTGACCAGCGGAGCTGAGGAGGATGTGAAGAGCAGATTAGGCAAAGCTAGACTCACCCTCAACAAGCTCAGACCAGTTTAGAGTACCTCATGGATTTCTACCAAAACCAAATTAGGCATCTTCATTAATATTGGAAATGTGAAAGCTACGCTCTTCTTTGGATCAAAGACCTGGACAGTGACACAAGCTCTATTGAACAAGCTGCAAAGCTTTGTGAACAAATTTCTTAGAAAGATCCTCGAGATACAAATGTACATTGGCCAGAAAAAAATTGGCAAAAAAGAACTTTGGTGCAGGACAGGACAAGAGTACAATCATATCAACTGGGATAGCAAGATGGAAGTGGTCTTGGATAGACCACACACTGCAAAGACGAACCACTGACAAGACTAAGCAGGTTTTGAAGTGGAATGCGCAGGGTAAAAGGAAGGTGGGAAGACCTGTTAAGGCATGGAGAAGGTCGATTGAGGGAGAGATGATGATGCACAGCACCACCTGGAACACAGCTGAGAAGATGGCACGAAACAGAGTCCACCAGCGGAGCATTGTTGACTTTTACTCCACCTGTAGGCTAAAGGATTAATCAGTCAGTGAATGTGAGACTTGCCAGTACTGAGGCAAAAAAAATGTGTACTGGAGATGGGAAATTTCAAACCACATTTTAGGTGCTTTATTAACAAGGAACAAAACAATTAATGGAAAGCAAGTTCAGAAATTATACATTGACTTGTTCTATAGTCTATTGCATTGTAATATGTCTTCCACTGACCAGCAGGTTGGCAATATGAGGGAATTCCAACAAAAATGTCACCAATCTTAAATTTATCTAAACGTGATTGTGGCCACCCCACGAAGTAAGTAACTGTATATCTTCTTTAAGCTTATATCTGAGTAGGCATTTTTAACTTTAAATCTATTTAATTTAATTGCAAACATGTTCACTAACAGTAAGTTTGAAAAAAGCAAATTTTGCTAGGTTTTCAAATGTTAAATTAGATAACAAAATAAATCAATATTTTCAGTAACATGAATCACTGCATTGTCAAAGCAACAGACAATACACTTCACTAATTCAAAAAATTTATTTACTACACTACCAACATTACAGTGCCACTGAAAGTTTCAATTATTCGAACACATCAACTATGCCAAATTCATGGTTCCTTTCCACAACCTCTTTTCTATTCGCATGTAAATTGTCTAGTAACTTGACTAATTTTGTGAAAAAGCTTGACAAAATTTTGTCACACTTGCCATAAGTTGTTACTTTTGCCAGTAAACTTTGTGGATTCCTTTTAAACAAGTGTTGTTGGCAAAATGTCATCAGATTTGTCACTTTCTCCAAATCTGTCGTTTTTGCCACATTCTTCAACTTTCTGGGGCTGTGCTAGCCTTGGGGCATATCTATTCATTTGTGTCATTATTTTTGTCAACTGCTCTGGCAAAATTTTGTCAGATTGGTCACTGCACCAAAATTGTTGTTTTCATCAAAATTGTCAACTTTCTGGGCCCTCTAGCCAGGTGATCTCTAGTCACTCGTACACTGTATATTATTTTGTCAACAAACTTGGTGAAATTTTGTCAGATTTGCCACTTTCATCAAATAATTCGTCATTTTCGCCACATTCAGCAACTTTTTTTGGTGAGGCAGCATGAGGGCCAATAGATTAACTTGGGTTATTTGACTCGATCAGTATACATAAACATTGTAGCAATCACAGGCAGCCCAAGCTCCAGCTATGAGATGGTCATCTCGTATAATAGCAGTAATGGTGATAATATAAGAGTTTGTATGGGAATATTTACAATCCATGGTCCAGATGTTTTCACCCCCAATTAATTTTAAGTTATTTGAACTGTTACAAGCTGTTAAAAGAAAAGTTTCCATTTTTAGTGGAACACTCGCAATTATGTCATGCATTTTTTAGGAAATGTAAAGAGCACATGCAATATTGACTAATACTAATAGTGATTTCATGGGCTTTATGTGCTGGTCAGTAGAATAAGCACACTAAAACATAAAAAATGAGTGGCCGACCCCTCATTTGCATATCTTTTGCATAATCTGATCACCCACTACAACTCGTAACTTGCTGTTGCAAATCCCGTTTATAAGAAAATCTGCAAACTGCATTTGGCTAAGTTGTGGCTTATCTAAGACAGTTACTGTAAGAATTAAAAAAGTTTTAGTTTTTATAGTTCTCAGGGTAATACAGGTGCAGGGTTCTCTGAGAAGGTTGTTCCATTCCTTTCCAGTGGAATTTGGTTATCAGGAGATGAAGTTCTTTACTGTCTCTCAGAGCCTTACCTTGGAGATTATCACTGTAGACTGATGTAAGCGCATATAACACCCCCTATCAAATAAAGTTAACAGTGCGAGTTTCTCTCTCGTTAACTCAGAGCTCGACTTTCAGGAAAAAACCTTGGGGCCAGCTAAGTTTCAGATTTAGTTGCCAGCAATAGTATTTCAGTGAAAAGCATGAAAAGTTAGTCGCCAGTGAAAAAAATCGGTTGCATTGGCGACCCCAGCGGTTGCAACGTCTAGTTCTGTAACTGTGTGCACGTTAAGTGATTTTGTTCCTTAGATTATTCTCATAGCTTCACTTTGCAGCCTATCTACATGTAAATAATCTGAGTTCCTCTTGCCCTAAAATCCCCGCATGGTAAAACTGTGTGATCTCAGTCACAGGCAGAGCTGTTGATTTACAAATCTTCACACTTCCCTGGATAATTTTTGCAATAATTGAAGTTGCTGGATCTCTCAAACAACTTTTCTGAGAATGGTTCACCAAAAGTGTCTTTGTGAAAGGAAATGAAATCTTCATTTCTATACTCTTTTGACGCTACTCAAAATGCAGCCTAGAGTTTGCCTTCCCAGTCAGATATGAACTGACAGTGTATTCTTGGTGTGCAAGAACATCTGTTGGGGGACTTAGACTAACAGGCCATTTCTGGGTTGACTTTGCCTCGTTGTAAAATGAGTCATTATGTGAAACTTTTGTACTGAAATTGAGTTTGATGTGTGTGTAACTGAATGTGCAGTAGATGAAACCCATTTTCATGTGAATGGTTTTGCACACAGACTGGTTTTGACTGAGGTAAGAGAAAAGTGGCCTTTTTACATCTTTCCATTTTAATCACTGCTGACTGAGCTGAAAATGTGCCATCTTTCTTTTTCTACCTCCACCTAAGACTCTTTTGACATTGCTGATCATAGAAGTATGCAGGACGCTTACCAGATATGAACCTCATAAATGACCTTGTTTGTCTCACTGTATCCCATTTGTAACAGCAACTGACTGGGGTGCAGAGTGTCATAGGTTTGACTTCTGTGTAATTTTGCGCTCAGAAAGAACTTATTTCTGATGGAATATGGCCTAAACAGCCACCAAAATTTACCTAGAGATCTGTGAATCACAGAGTGCAAATGCAAAACAGTGAAGAAAAATTCATGGCAGTGATGATGATGATGATGATGGTGATGATGATGGTGATGGTGATGATGATGATGATGAAAGCTTTATTTATACTGAAAAAAACCGATCAGCAAATTCAATATAAAGACGCTGGTGTGAACCGGTGATCAGTACATGAAACACAATTTACTATTGATACAAGTTAAAGTAAAGAATAAAATAAAGAACTACGAAATATATACAAAAACCTATACACTACATTTGTGTTGTGCCTTATCTAGTTCTATTACAAAGTTAAAAGTTTTAATTTTAGAATTCTTAGCATTTCACAAGCATGCAGGTCTTTGGGGAGCTCATTCCGTTCCTTTGCAGCAGCATACTCAAAGGTTGACTGCCCCATATTTGTTTTGTATCTTGGGAGAAGAAGTTCTCTACTGTCTCCCAGGGCCTTACGATGAAGTTCTGATCGCAGGCGAGTGTAAAGTACCCTTGAGGTTGCCTGGAACAGTGATAATCATTTACAATTTTATAACTAATTGCAGACATAAATTATGCAGTAACACATAAAATGTTACTGAACTTACTTTAGAGCCACATGCCAAATTTGAGTGAAATTAAAGTTAACTGAAAAAAATTACTAAAGAAGTCACTTAGCATAGTATTAGCTCATATCCTTTAATTTCTGTTGAGCACCTCATTTCTCATTGTTCAGATCAGGCTTTTGCAAAAATAGTCTGGTTTTGCTTTCATTACAGGGTCGGCAAGGACGTGGCTCCATATTTGTGTTTGCTGCTGGAAATGATGGATATGTAAACGATAGCTGTGCTTTCAATGGACTTGTGAATAGCATCTACACCATTGCCATAACAGGTGTAAATAAAGATGGTTCACTACCACAGTATGGAGAACGTTGTCCTGGAATTTTAGCAGTTACATATAGCAAAGAGGTATTTTCCATCATAGACAGGGCAAAGGTGGTAAGTATATTTAGTCCTATATGTATGTACTTGTCCAAATGGATCTTAAGTGTATGTTAACTGTTGGGCTATTGACATTATGTCTGTGGGGTACTCCCATAAATAAGCTATATAGGTATGTGCCACTGTGAAGGGTATGATTTCCAGGCGGTTTAGTTTGGGATAGGGTATGGAAATCAGACAGTTTTGGTCTGGAATAGGATATAATTTAGCGCGAAAAAGGCTAGTGGATAAGAAATTTAGTTTATAACAGGGTTCTTTACCAAGGGTTATAAAAAAGCAAAAATTCTGAAACTTGGAAGTGACTTTGTAAGATATTGGTTTAGTTAGTGTATGTTGGACTACGATAGTGATAAAATTTCTGCATGGTGAATAGCCAGACTGGGAACAGGGGTTTTTGGTGCCTAATCTAGAATAGGGTTGCAAAAAGAAGTTGATTGTGGTCTTGTAGTAAAGGGGTAAGGGTTTCAGTGTCCCAGCAACACACTCTAATCCAAAGGCATGATGTATTCTCCATTCAATCATCAATGCAGTCAGTGCGTGAACTCAAATTACTTGATCTATAGTCCAACATGATAACCACTGCTATGACCATACCTCCTGGAACATAATGTAATAATCATTGCAAAATTTAAAAGACGCAGCACTTACATGTAACGTTTATGGCCACTTGTGTGCCCTTGTGTGTATGTTGCTGTTACCAATAGAAGTGGAATCAGTAATGAGACCTTACTCAAATTCACCATCGCAGTACTAATAAAAATGCCAAAGGTTAACTAAATGCCAGTGGTAACAATATAATTATATCTCCATCTCCAGATAACAGCCACCGCAAATGGTGAATGTACGGATCATTTTAGTGCTAGCTCTGCAGCAGCTGCTATGGCATCTGGACTTATTGCATTGGCTGTGGAAGCAAAGTAAGGTTTTCAGCTTTTGCTTTGTCTTGTGATAAAACTTAAGAGTGCTTGCCTGTAAAAATCAGACAAATTCTTAATTTCGCGGCAAAGGCCGAAAATTCGATTTCGCTCATATTCTTATGGTAGATAGGCTAAGGCATGACAAAAACTACTGGATAGTTTTTTTGGCAAAATATCCTTTTATTTCAAAGAAATATGCAAATTACCAAATTCCGTTAAAATCGTCATTTGACGCACCATCTTATTAAGCAAGTTTGAGAGTCTCGCATGCAAAACCACATCATTCTTCCGTCTTTAAAATGCTCAAATATTTTTGTGCAATGTTTAAATGTGCAGGGGGTTGATTTTAGGGAATGTAGCGTTGTCTTTTTGGTGCAAAATAGTTAAATTTCGAAGACATGCATTTTATTCACTTAAAAGTACTTCGTGAATATAATTAATTTTCACCATGTGCGAAACCTTCAAATGGATTAAGCTTCTGGTGGTTGAATCGCAGAAGGGTGGTCTACAGATTCGTGTAAAAATTTCTTTGGGCAAATGATTGTGAGCGACGCGAGAGCTTCTCAAAGTACGTCAAAAATGTAGATATTTGACCATGCGTCGTCAAATTTCAATTTACGGGTTAGACGTATATTTTAGCATGCGCCACATGACTTGACCTAAAATAAGTTGAAATAGGCACAGAGCTGATGATTTCGATAATGTTCTAACCTTATTTGTAGTAAAAGGCAGGTCCAAAGCCGATTTGACGTGTTTCTAGTCGATCTCTCACCATTCGTCGTACGTAAAGCAGAAGTTTGCTTTTGTTTACACAAGGTTAACGTCCGATGTACTTCGCCTACTGTCAACCTATTATTGGTCGAATACCATGAATCTGTGACCATCTTTCTGCGCATATGAACATCACTGCATCTAAGTCAAAAACGGCTGAGTCATTTGTAGATAGCTGCTTGCTTTGCACTGCGCCAAAATATTACGTTTGATCGATTGCTGACCATTGCTGATAAGCGTGTCGGCGCAGCACAATCTTACAGCCGTTATTTGTTCGCCACGCAATGCTGTCACGGCATGCTACACATTTTGATCTATTTTGTATAGAGCACTCTCAGGATAAGTGAAACAATTTAATCATTGTTCATCTGTTTGTTCATATATTTAATAACATGGGTATATTTAAATAATCGTAGTCTATAGTGTACGTGGCCTCGGTCCAAATCACGTTTGTTATACGTTCTGATGTTTCAGACAACAGCTGATAAAGCTAGTGCCTGTACTCACTAGAATTTTAAAAAAGTCGCCATAAACAAATTATAGATCAATGAAGCAAGAACTAGCTGAAATAAAAATAGGAAATCACAACGTGTAATTCGTGAGAAAAACAGACTAAATTTAATTAGTAATTACGTGAGTAAACAAACCCTGGCCATGCCATTTTATTTGGCGTGTTTTTGCTTGCTTAGTGGCGAGGCATTGGTATGTTTGTAACCGAAAATAGAGGACTGTTGTCAATACAGTCCAAAATTATTGTCAGTAAAATATTGTAAATAAAAGACCTATTGACCGGTTACCTCCGCGGCCACCATTTGGTCGTTCCGATAAGGGTTTCATTATTGTCTTTACCCCTATTAAGCGGCCACCTAAAATTTAAAAACTTTGTTTTGGAAAGCTCGATGGCAGATAAGAGTCTGAAATTGAAGGTGCATGACGAGTGATAATTCAAACACACGTCTATTATGATTGTCTTGAATTGACTCCATGTTCACCAAGAAATTTATGACCCGATAGTAAAAAATTAAATATTCAAAGTACGCCAACCTCTATTTAGGCGGCTAGCCCCATTAAGCGGTCACCACCCATTTCCCCGAGGGTAGCCCACTGCATTACATGTAGACCAAAAATAATTGCACAGCGCGAAAAGACCTACAATAGGTATGAGTTCAACGTTACAGTATTACGCAGGGCATGTAGGTAGCGGTGGTCGAGGAAAAGATAACAACAGGGGCAATGGTAAACTATTCATTCTTTTCATTTCTTAATTTTATCTCTTCCTACTCAACACGATTGTGTGCTCCCAGTGGTTCCAAGCCTTGCGGAGCCTTAGGATTAGTATTAGGATAGAAATTGTCCTACCCCTACCCCCTAAAATGGGATGACAGCATTGCGTGATGAGCAAGGAGCCGCTCCAAGCAAGTATTCAAACCATGATGATCAAAAGTAATATTTTGGTGTAGTGCAAAGCAAGCAACTATCTACAAATGACTTAGCCGTTTTTGACTTAGATGCAGTGGTGATCATATGTGTCGAAAGAGGGTCACAGATTTATGGTATTCGACCAGTAAATAAGTTGACAGTTTTCGGTGTACATCGGACGTTATGTAAACAAAAGCAAATTTCTGCTTTATTTGCGACGAATGGTGAGAGAAACACGTCAAATCGGCTTTGGACTTGCCTTTTACAGCAAATGAGGTTAGAACATTTCGAAATTATCAGCTCTGTGTCTATTTTAACTTATTTTAGGTCAAGTCATGTGGCGCATGCTAAAATATACGTCTAACCCGTAAATTGAAATTTGACGACGGATGGTCAAATATCTGCATTTTTGACGTACTTTGAAAAGCTCTCGCGTCGCTCACAATCATTTGCCCAAAGAAATTTTTACAGAAATCTGTAGACCACCCTTCTGCGATTCAACCACCGGAAGCTTAATCCATTTGAAGTTTTCGCACATGGTGAAAATTAATTATATTCACGAAGTACTTTTAAGTGAATGAAATACATGTCTTTGAAATTTAATTATTTTGCACCCAAAAAGACAACGCTATATTCCCTAAAATCAACCCAGTACACATTTAAACATTGCACAAAAATATTTGAGCATTTTAAAGACGGAAGAATGATGTGGTTTTGCATGCGAGGCTCTCAAACTTGTTTAATAAAATGGTGCGTCAAATGACGATTTTAACGGAATTTGGTAATTTGCATATTTCTTTGAAATGAAAGGATGTTTTGCCAAAAAAAACTATCCAGTAGTTTTTGTCATGCCTTAGCCTATCTACCATGAAAATATGAGCGAAATCGAATTTTCGACCCTTGCCGAGTTATTTTCCATTTTTATAGACAGGGACTCTTAAGAGGGCTACACAAGTGATTGAAAAAATTGGGACATTAGGTCGACTCATCCAATAAATGTTCTCTCTTTTGAAGTATACATTTAGAGTGACAAGAAACTGTATGTTGGTAGCTTCATGGTTTTGAGTTAAATCAGTCATACACATGCATGATAAAAACAGTAGGTTCATTTTTCTAAAACTGTTATTTTATGAATAGAATTTTTTTCTGAACTAAACCTCCTGTTACAAGACTTTGCTCAGGAGAACTTGATAATCTGAAGTGATTTCAATTGTGCACTCTCTGCAAAGGTCAAAATAGTTGGCACTACCCTGTCACAAGACAAACCTTTGTCATGAAAGGAATTAAAACACTCTGTGATTCTCACAATCGGTGTGACAATCGGCAAACTTAAAAACTTTAACTCTCCTGGAATGTTTCACTTGGAGAAAACATAAGCACGCAAGGCGTGCAAGAGTTATTTTTTTCTGTGAAGTTTTGGAGATAGAGGCATTCATGGTACAGTAATGATTTGGTTAATTTGACAAGTTTTTCTGGTTGCGATGTTACATCGGTCATGGTAAGATAGCTAAATAGTAAGCCATAAAATGTTTGACTGAACAAACTACAGTAATCTGACACGTCTCCAGATTAATGTAGATACCATCTTATTTTCCAACAAGCAATTTGATTCGCTCTTTGATACAACCCGCACTGTGATTGGTGTGACACGCGCACATGCATAACTCCCTCGCTCACCGATCACATAACCCTTCCAACCCCCAAGAGAAATGTTTGCTCAAAAATACTCAAGTTAATTTAGAGACTTTTTCGCATTTTATACAAGTCGTAAGTTTACCTTTTTACACAACACAACACAACACAACACAACTTCACCGAAAATAGAAAGAAAGAGAAAAAAACCCTCTGACACGTTGAAAGTCTGATTTAATTAAGTGCACTTTAACTTGGTGCCACGCAGTCTTCAAAGAACATTTGAACAGTTCTCATACTTTTTACCTTTAAAAATATCGGACTGCAATGAATGTCATCAAATAAAACTATTAAACTGCTACTGCAGAGACGCTGAAAAACCGTCCAGAAATGAAACCTTCTTTTTTGTTTAATATCCTGGAAACAATAGCCGATAACTTGTCAGCTCTAATTAAATTTACTCCCATATAAAAAACAAAAGTGTTAAGTTACCATTTGTTACTAAAGATAGCAAACATCTCGTGGGAAGGAATGGTGACGATTCGTCCGCTCTAATTGAATTTACTCCCTTATGAAAAACAAGAGTGTCAAATTACACTTTGTAACTAAAAAACAAAAATGTCTCGTTATATTTGCATGCAACAAGAACAAAACAATTGTTACCCGCACTTACTATTGTGAACGTTAGAACTGTTTCAAATCTAAAGTCTCGTCCCCTCTAAAACATGTCCTAAGAACTAGACGCGACGATTCGTGACCTCTAATTGAATTTACTCCTTGTGAAAAACAAAATTATCAAGTTACCTTTGTAACTAAAAATAAAAATATCTCGTTGCATTTGCATACTACTAACTCACGAACTGTTTCAAACCTCAAGGCTCATCTCGTTCATTTAACTAAAATCCTCAGCCTAAATCACAGAAAA
Organism: Orbicella franksi; assembly: GCF_964199315.1. Classification (NCBI taxonomy): domain Eukaryota; kingdom Metazoa; phylum Cnidaria; class Anthozoa; order Scleractinia; family Merulinidae; genus Orbicella; species Orbicella franksi. Next base: position 18,098,161 of record NC_138155.1, on the reverse strand, counting down.
TGTCGAAGTAAACCCAATATATGAATACTTCCTCCTCTTTCATAGAAGAATAAATATGGCCGTCCTGAACTCTATCGGGATCAAATCTTGTCACATACCATTTACCTTTACAACAAGAAATTTGATTGGCTGTTTATAGTAGATCCAATCTGATTGGTGTGACATACATACATCTCTCACTCACTCACTCACTCACTCACTCACTCACTCACTCACTCACTCACTCACTCACCCATTGACCCGTCCATAACATACCCGACGCGCCGACTAAGAGGTATTTTTTTTTACAAAAAAATAACTCAACAAATCACTAGAAAGACAAGGCTGCTTAGACTACTCCTTTATCTCCAGGGGTTTCATTAAGAACTGGGCACCGGGCAAATTGAGCGGCTGTGAGGATGATCTTGCCCGCCTGGTTTGACCATCTAGAGGAAAGTTTTTCTTATGAAGAAGCTCAGTCTTAAAACCTTTGCCTGCCTGTTAAAACCAGTTGCCCTCCTGCTGAGAATGTTAATGAAGCTCCTGTATCTCAAAGGATCTCTGCAGTCTGACAAAGAATTGTAATATTATACTTGCACCTCATTCAGCCATAATTATCTCTTCACCTCCAATCAGAGGTTTCAGCTCAAAAGAAGGATCAAGCTTTTTAGACATTTAGCACCAGTCTCTTGAAAGATGAATCGCATATTGCAGCCTTGCCGGAGAATATTCCTAAATTCAAGACGAAATTTAACACTGCAGTATTCGATACTGGCCGAAAATGGTACCTTATTAAAATGAATATCAGGGGTTTCATGGGGAAATATTCAACACGGAAAACAATAAAGAACAGCTCTGCAGAAGCTCAAAAGCCAGCTCTTAACTTCTAGCTGATATTTTTCACCTCACCAGAAGGAGACAAGAGAAAGCAAAAGTTTCCTAATTTTAAGAACCGTGCTCTCCGTAGGACAATTCAGCACTATCGTGTGTACATGTATATAAAGCTAAAAATATCTTAGGGTAAGAAAGCCCTCGTTCCTCTTAGCTCTCCTCAAGCCATTGATGATGCACTCGGAGCAGGATTTTAGGTTTTTTTTTTTTTTATTTAGTTACAACACAAACTGTTACTTACATGACGAATACTTATAACTACATACGCCACATACGATACATAGGATGCTTTATTAATTACAATATACGGGTCAAGTTAATATACTACTTATACTTATAACACCCAACATGATTATACATGTACTATAATACAATTACTGACACTTATTGCCAATGAGTCAGAAAAGTGAAAACGCGAGTCTGATGAGGTGGCAGCTATATAACACTATACATAGTGTGAAGGTTTATGCAACAGGTTACCCAGAAAAATTCTCAGATTTTCTCAGCTCAATTTTGTGTTAGTGAACATTTGCGGTGGTGCGAGATTTTTTGGCCATATTGGGATGTAGGCGGATGTTGTTGATATTTGGGATGAGCCAATCAGAACCCTATTTTTCTTTTGGACACCACAAGGCTTCGAAACCTTGAACAAGATAATTATTGAATTTATTCCAGGTTGTTTTTCAGTGTTAAGTCTTTCTGGCATGGGAGAAATCATTTATTTGAGTTATTTGCCTGAAAGTTTGGTTATTTAAGGTGTATGAAACTTGAATTTCTTATGTTTGAATCGCATAATTGATAGGCTCATCAAGACCCGAGTTGTTTTCTGGAATCGACTCAAGTGTGCGTTGTTTATTTAAGTGAAAGTGCTCTTTCTTTGTCAATTGCAACCAACGTGTTGACAGAGTCAAAGGAACTCAAATTGAACCAATGAGTGCACTTAGTGAGTAGCTAGTTCTGAAAAATTCAAGCAAAACAAGTATTAATAACATTGTGTCTAGAAACCCGGCCACTGGGAAATGTTTTAGAAAAACTAGCCAACACGTCAGTCTGTTGTTCAAAAAACTAGACACCCGGTAATCAAAAATTCATAGATAATCAATAGATAATCATTGCAAAGCCATGCAAGCCGAATGAGAACTGTACGGCTGGTAGAAAACATGGGATAACGTTCGCAATAAACTGTTCCTAAATAATATAAAACAATATTCAAGAGCATCTATGTGCTTTAATTGATTCAGGCGACATGTATGCAAGTGGTGTTTGGAAAATTACTAGCGTTTTGATCTCTTTTCTCTCGTAGAAAGAGCGTCTTTGTTTGCTCAAGCTTGTTTTATCTATTTCTGAACTAAAAGGTGTTTCTTTTCCAGTATAAGTGATGTATTGAAACAGGATTTTCAAGATGTTGATCCCAAGAATTTGCTGGCTTTACAGTAATTGTTTGGTTACAACTCTCTGAATATGTTGTCATTACCTATTAACGCGTAAAGAGAAATCTCTGAATTTTTCTCATTATGTGACTTCTATCAAGCTAAGATCACACAAGTCATCAGGAGCCTTTTTAAATGTAAGAATTATCCTTCACCCTTGTATTTACTTGTCGTTTTTCCCGATATTTTAAGATCGTGTGACTGCAAGCTTGTTTTTCACTTCTGAGCACGTGCAAGATGTAGAAGTGACGTCGTAAATGTCATCGTACCATAAAGGAAAAGGGAACTGTCACAAAAGCCAAGTCTTTGTTCTTTTTGAACAACCATGCCTGTGCGCTGAGATTTAATATATAGTATGCCGAAGCTAAGAGAATTCGTCCACCACAAAACCGAAACATTATTTAGAATCACTTAGCATTTCAGAACAAACATCCACAACAAGAAAGTTGTGCTGTACATATAAAAGAAAAGTGTAACTCTCCAAAAGGTCATGTTTTGTGGTCAGAATGGTTAATTCACCTTTTTCACTGGTGAAAACATGATATAATTTGAGCAATGTTAACAAATAGAACCCACTTGGTGTCACTCAGTCACATATTCACCGTAGATTTGAAGAGAGTGCGTATGATTTGTGCAAAGTTGTAGCTTGGCACTGTGATTTCTACCCGCTCACCTTCGACAACAAGTAACTAAAGCTTGCCTCATCAGGAAAGAATGTTGTCTAGCTTAGTGATAGCAAATGGCCATGAGTTGTGGTAAAAAAACGAATCTTCCGTGTAGCTTGGCAAATGGCCATGATGGCCCTCAGTCTGTGGCCAGAAAATAGGTCGGCAAATATCATTATGGCCATAATCACCAAAAGGTTGTGTTTTGTGGTCAGAATGGTTAATTCGCCATTTTCATTAGTAAAACCAAGATAAAATTCAAGCAATGTAAGCAAATAGACCCCATTTTGTAATGCACTGTCTTGCAGGGTAGCTGGTCAAAATGTTATGTTCTCAAGAAACATTTGTTACAAGTGTTGGTGATCTGAAATTAAGTGTTGCCAACAGTTCAAAAATATTTTGTCTGTACAAGTTAATTCTTAATAAATTGAAAACACTTTTAACACAGGCTATAATCTATTTATCGCTAGTTCCCCATGCAGATCGTTATCTGTAATTGTAGCAAACGTAGTTTTCCATCGAGCCATTCGAATGCCATCAAAGTAGAAACATGCAAACATGGAAAGTAGCGTTTGAACGCACTGTTCTAATCTTTGATTACTTATACTAGTATTAAAAATAATGATTCTGCCATGTTCATCACTGTAAGAATTTTGGATTGATAAGTTATTATTGTTTGGATTCACGAGAATACAAACACCTTTTTGATGGCTTGACCCATGGGAGAAAAAGATGTTGCCTCCCCATTCATTCTTCCAAATTAATTCACCTTTTTTTCCGATCACATTTCTTGAAGCAAATAAAAATTACAGGTTTGGTTTTTAGGTAAGCGAAAATAATTCTCCTCTTGAGTTGAGTTTTCGACCATGCATGAACATTTAATGATATCGCCCTATTTTTAACAGAATTGAAAACATTTGAATAAGCCATTTCTATAGTAGGGAAGAAAGCATACATTTGTTTTTACATGCGTACGTAAACATATAACAAACAGTCACACATATAGGTACAGGCACAAATGTTGGCAATATGAGTCCTGACTTCTTATGCAGAGAGTGAAAAAATCAGTTGCTGTCACCCCTCCTACTTATAAATTATAAACTTAATCGGATTATAAGTATATTATAAGTTCTTGTACATGTAAGTTCTGGTTTGTAGGGCTTAAAGTTGCGTGATATCGTCAAAGGAACGCACTCTGAAAGCTTTGCCAGCGGGCGATTTCTCAATGAACATTTTACCATCTAAAGTTCAAACCTTGAAGATGAGCCCATCTCTCCTCTTCTTTGATGTATCCTTCATCATTCTTTGTCTATAGCTAGTGAGATTTCATTTATGTAAATCCGGTTTGCGGATGGCTCAGTCGTAGTTCCCGGGAATACATCTTCACTGACATTTCTCAGTTTGGTTCTAGCCTTACACATTTTGGCTTTGTCTTTATGACTCGCGAATTTTGCATGATGGGTTTTCCATAATTTCCTCTGTTTAAGCAATGACTGATTTCGATGTTGGCATTGTTTAGTTCAACACCAATGGCCTGAGCAACCGTGATAACAATTTCTTCTGTTGTGTAATTAACATGCTTATCTTTGGTTATTCCACGTATTGCAATGGAATATTTTCTGGAGTACTGTTCTAGTTCGTCTGGATCAATTTTCAGGTCTTCAATCTCGTCCTCTTGTCAGTGAATAGTTTCCCTCAATTTTGTGAGGTCTCTTTTCAGTGCCACAATGGTCTTTTTATCTGTAGCGACGGTCTTCTTGACTGTAGCCAATTCTTGATCGCTTAATTCCAGGGACACTATTAAATCTGATATTTCTTCTGTCATGTTTTGGTTTTCCATAAGAAGTTTTGACACAGTTTCTTGGATAGATATTAATAGTTGATGAATCTCCTTTAAACTTGGCTGCGTTTCTTCGGATGAAGGCATAGGAGGAGGAGAAGTGGTCACCACTGCTTTATGTAGTGTTCTGTCGAGTTTTTTTTTTTTTTTTTTTACCAATCCATGGTTCGGCATAGAAGGGACACCAGTCAAATCGCTGTTTACTTTACTGACTTTATTACTCAAAGAAGCGTCGTTGTCGTCAATATCGTTTCTGAGTTCTTCCAGCAAAGGTGCATCTTCGCCGCCTTCCGCTCTTGCAGATTTATATTCTGGTAAGGAAAAGTCGCTGCTTGATCTTCTTTGGCCTATTGTTCTCTTGTTTTTCCTTTTTCTTGTCATTCAAAGGCATTATATCTAAACTTTCAGTCGCAAGTAAATCTCATTTAACAGAGATTAAACCAACAAAATTAAGCAGGAGAGGTGCTCGAAACGCTCACCATCCCGCCATGTTCCTTCGCCTCTTTGATTTTAGGTTATATGGGATACATGTACACTACCAACTTTAGTTTCATAAAAATCCCATGAAATACTCATGAAAGACCCATAAATCTTTTTTCAGGGCCACGAATATTGCAATTTCCTATTTTCTTGGCCTAATTGAAACCCATTGATCTTTCGTGAAAATTCTTTCATCACTCATGAAAAACATTCTCATGGCCATGAAAAGTCATCACTGATCCAGAACTGAAATTAATGGGTCATTAAAATCTGTTTTCATGGCAATGAAAATTCATGAATACAAATCAAAGTTAAATTTAATGGGTCATGAAACATATACTACTAGATTTCAGGCCCATGAAAATGTCATAGAAGTTAGAAACTGACCAGACTTGATTTTAATGGGTCATGAAAATGTGTTCATGGCCACAAAAAGTCAGAAATATGAACCCAAATAAAATTCAATGGGTCAGAAAATATACACTAGTAGATTTCACAACACATGAAAAGTCTCCTACAGCTAAATCAAAATTTAACATACATAGCACAAAAACCTCAAAGGAGTATCTCATTAAGAAATATACTGACGGCACTCATAATAATTATCTCTCTGTTTGAAAAAGGAATCGTGAAGTTTAATAAGATGAAGACACCATTTAATATACGTTTGTAATTATTTCCAAGTAAAAAATGTGATTAAAGGACACTCAAAAAGTGAGAAGGATGACCTCAACCTATTACTTTCCTTCTTGTAGCTTATCTTTAACTGATAACAGTTTTGCAATAGTCCTAAATAAAAGGTGAAACAGCAAGATTTTGTACACGTAGTATGCCCAAGCTCGAAAATTTCCTCGACTACAGAGCCAAAATAATAGCTGAAATTGCTTGACATCTCTAAGCAAAGCCCTACTATTCTAAGAGGAATGAAATGAGTTATTGCGTGAAAATTCTGTAATGATAAGATTTCAAATTGGCGGGTTAATCTAGTCTTTTGAAAACACTTCCCGGCTGCTGGGTATCTAGACACAGTGTTCTAGGAATTACATCGTACTCTTGAAAAAATTGTCTAATTACTGATTCCTATTAAAAAAAATGATTTTACAATTATAACTACCGGCATTGTGGACATGATAAGGCCACAACTCTTATCCCCAGACTGAAGTTTCACGTCTTCATCATGACTACTGTATACTTCATTCTTCTCACATAAAAAGGTCGATTATTTTCCACCTCCGTAGGAGAAAAATTCCTTGGGATAACTATATGCTTCTACAAATGATTTCTAAACACTTTCCAGCCTGTGACAGGTGTCTAAATTGTGTAAAGTTCTTTTAAAAAGTCAAGTTCTTCTGTGGAATTCACACATTAGAACTTAAAGCTTGTCATAGAACTTGATCGGAAATCGTGTTTCTGTTGCATTGTATGTTTAATTTACATGTAGCCTTCAGTGGTGAAACTGAACAAAACTTATCATCTGATTTTAATCTCATACATGTATTTGTCACTGTTTTATTTGTTCGAGTTATAGAAGCAGAAAAGCTTGAAGTATGCATTCACAAACAGAACTACGTGGTTGAAAAGCTTAGTGAAAATCAATTCACAAACATAAGTGATGATACTGTCACCATCACCATCATAATCTGTGAGATCTGACAGCAAATACACAGTAGCCTTCAGGGCGAAAATTCCAACTTTGAATTTGAAGCTTTATCTTCAAAAAATGTCAGTAAGCTTTCATATGTATTTCATAAGATTAGGGAAACCTTCAAATTTAGCATATAAAATAAATTTTTAACAGAAACAAGATGTTCCAGCTGGTCCTTATTCTGGCTGATACTGGACAAAAATCATATAATATGTATTTTTATAAGCATAATAGAAGGTTAATGTTGTACTTTGTCGTTGTACTTTGGTGTAGTCTCTTTACCGTAAATGATCTAATAAAGGCCGGGGGCGTTTAAAAGATAAGAGGCGTTTATTTAAATAACTGTAACATGGTAACCTAAATACAGTATTATAATAATCTAAATGAAAGAGCTTTAGCAGACTATCAAGTCCGTCCGCTGATAAGTTTAAACCGTCTACAAATCGATAACGGTATATGGTACATACAAAGTGGCGGAAAAGGGTACTGGTAGTTCCTATAGCTCAATGTCAACATCCGAGTCCTCGTCGACCACCATGGTATTTTCATCGCCGGCCTCTTCTATGTCTGAGTTAGTTATTGCTTGAAATGGATCTGGAAGAGTCGGCTCATCGAGCACGGAAAGTTGTGCCTTCAACTGCTCTGCTCCTGCTTCGCAGGGTTGGCCTTTCTTGAAACAATGGTTCTCTGAATCTTGAGAGCCATCAACGGCTAGATTTAATGCGCAGGACTTAAATGATTATGTAATTACCTCAGTGGGGAGCTGTGTCCAGGCGGTCAACACCCATGTGTGTGGTTTTCAGGGAAGGGGGGCGTTTATTAGACAGGGGGCGTTTGTTAGAGAGGGGCGTTTAATACAAACTTGTCAGCTTAGGGGGGCGTTAATAAGATAGGAGGCGTTCATTAGAGAGAGGGCGTTTATTAGATCATTTACGGTATTTCATACTTTTTCTTATAATTCTAGGCTTTTGAGCCAGCTTTTTATGTATTAACAGGTAATATTGCCACTTGATTGTATGTGCCACATTTACAATTTTGTAAAACTCAGTGTTCAGTAGCTAATATTATGTAGCTCTCAGGTACTCTATTTTACAGCGGTGATTATATTGGCGTGAACACCTAAAATATGTCTGGAATGTTTATTGTGTTGTAACCAATCACAGGCGAGATCTTCGCACCACAGAAACTACAGGCAACGAACGGTTTCTTACCGGTCACGGAACAAATTATTTTCGTTTTGTTTAAGGATACAAGCTGTCTTATTAGGAATTTAAAACACCGCTGTTCCCCAAGATCAGTGCTGAGGACCGCATCCAGTACATCGTTCGACTTTAGGAAGAAAAATTTTAGAAGCCAATGCGACGTGACGACGACCAGCTTTCCATGTAACGACATATCACATACACCTTATTCCAACATGGCAGCAGTTTATTATTCTTTTGTTTACATGGTAATTAGCCCTCTTTGCCTCGTCAACATGTACAAAATACAAAAGAATTTTGCAGTGAAAATGAGGCAAAGAGGGCTAATAAACATGCAAACAAAAAAATAATAAATTGGCCGCCATTTTGGAATAAGGTGTATGAAGACAATAAAAAATGAACAATCATGATGTTTTTGTTTCTGATAGCATAATCCTTGGTAATATTTTTTTGTAGAACAGGGGTTTGGATTTATGTGGGTAACGACTGAACCTTCAAACTAATGTGCCGGCAGAAGTTCCTTGATCGCAAGATTGCAAACTGGAAAGACCACCAACCAAATTCAACATCTATGGAATGATTGACACATCGTTTAAAGTAAACAGCCCAATTTTCGGTATTCCTTCCAAAATATAATTTTGCTTTTTCTCTGAAGGCATTTATGCATTTGATATCTGGGGTGTAACATACTATAGGAAGCTAGTTATCAGGGGATTCAGCCGAGAAGATTTCAAGTCCCCTTTGGATGCGATTATTAGCACATTTTGTGCGCAAAAGAAAAAAAAAAATTATTATCTCTGATCGCAGTTCTTCTTACCAAAAGAATCTCCGTAAATGTCTGTAAACTCGCATGTTACAACCCAACGACTTGATATTGTTCAATGCATATCTGAAAATTTATTTTTCTAAGAAGAATTCGACAAGAACAACTCTCGAATTTCAACTTTATTATAACCTTCATGCTTGGTAAGGTACCCATATGAGACGAGGAAACATGTACTTTGTAGGGTGACTGAAAAAAAAAGGACCTGCAACACTTTCGCCTGTACTAGTGTAAAAACACAACGTTAATGTCCTTTGCCGACGTATCTCGGCTCCAAGTGAAAGTTAAAACAACATAATGACATGCAAAATATTTCAACATATGGCTGTTACACCCGAGTGTTATAAGCCTAAGAATTACAATTGATATGGGTGGAATCTTACTGACACACTTGAATTTGCCCCGTTGTTTACACTGAAACCATTATAAAATGAATTTTTGGGAGAATAGCAGGTGAAGAAATGGGAATTAACGCAGCGCTTTCCTTGAAAGAACCTACTTGTCCTTTGCAGGTGTCAATCAGGTAAGGTAAGCACCAATCCTCTGATTCCGGTGGTACTTTGTTTTCAAGCGCTTTATGAAGGTAAAGCAGATCTTTATCAAGCTCTTGACGATAGAGATATTTGACTGGATTCAGACGTTTCATGCGAGGACGCATTATGGTGAAAAAATTCCTGCGCGACTGCTGAAGCTGTAACATAAATTGCTCCAGAGATTGCTTGGCCGTTTCCTTATTTTTCCTTAGCACAGTTAGCATTTTTGGAGTTTCACTGATTGATTTTCCCAGTTCTGGATGTTTGTCTTTCAATTTACATTCAGTGTGCAGGGCTCGACACTTAAACAGTAGCCAACTACAGTACCGGTCAAATGTAAGTCGACAGTCACTCGAAACTCGAACGACTCGACTCGATCCTCGATCCTCGAAACTCAAAAACTTCGAGTATCGAGTCTCGAGTCGAGTCCTTCGAGTTTCGAGTCGAGTCGTTCGAGCATCGAGACAAGTCGTTCGAGTTTCGAGTCGAAGTGACAAAGAATTTATCGCTTGATTAATTTTTCTTATACGTGTCAATCTTGCTGGTTTACTTTTGGAGAGAGAGAAATTAGGGACCTTTAGCAATGACGACGAGAACGTGGACGACGACGTATATGACCGATCGAGGCCTGGGACGGGACCGTCGTCCACGGCGGGAAACGTAAACAGTTTAGTACACCGGTTACGTGGACGAGTCCTTTACTGCAGCTTTCTGTGGCAGTCAACAGGAAAATGTCTTATAAAGAATTTCGTGACCTGCTTATACTTATGTACGGTGATAACATTGTCTCAGATGAAGAGTTTTTGCTGTTATACGATACGTTCAAAACAAAAAATCCCGAATTTCCTTATGGAAACTACGAGCGATTCGATCTGGATTCTATGAACTCCGCCGAATGCAAAGCAGAGTTTCGTGTCGAGAAGCAAGACCTCCCTCGCCTGGTTGCAGCACTCCAACTACCACCGGTGTTGAGATGTGAACAGAGAAGTATTTGTGACGACATAGAAGGGCTATGTATGCTTCTCAAAAGAGTTGCCTACCCATGCCGGCTCAGCGACATGATTCCGCGATTTGGCCGACCAGTTTCTGTAGTAAGTCTGATCACAAATGATGTGATCGACTACGTCTATGACGTTCATGGGCACCTTATAACCCAGTGGAATCAAGATCTTCTGAACCATGGGGCTTTACAGCGTTATGCGGATGCTATATCAGGACAAGGAGCCCCCCTCGACAATTGCTTCGGTTTCGTCGATGGGACTGTCAGACCCATTTCAAGACCTGATGAACGTCAGAGAATTGTTTACAATGGTCATAAGAGGGTCCATGCCCTGAAATTCCAATCGTTGTCTCTACCAAATGGACTCATTGGAAATTTATATGGACCAGTTGGTGAGTTTTTTTTGTGAAGAAAGTTCTTGTTATTGTTTTTAGTTATGTAAACTTTCTAAGCAACTTCTGTTCTCACCTTTGATTTTTGATTTCTTCGTTTTAGAGGGGCGTAAACACGACGCAGGGATGTTAGCAGATTCTGGACTACTACGTGACCTCCAACGGCATGCTTTTTCTCCAGCAGGTCAACCAATGTGCATATATGGAGATTTGGCGTACCCTCTCCGTGGGCATCTTCAAACCCCGTTTCGCCATGTCCCACTTGCACCCCTCATGCAGGATTATAACGAAGCTATGAGCGCTTTAAGGATTTCTGTGGAATGGCTTTTCGGGGATGTCATCAATTCGTTTAAGTTTCTTGACTATAAGAAAAATTTGAAGATCGGACTTAGCAGTGTGGGTAAAATGTATGTTGTCTGCACACTACTTCGTCATGCCATAACATGCCTTTACGGTAATACCACCAGTGATTATTTTGGTATTGAGCCACCCACTTTGGAACAATACTTTCACTAATTGGGGCATAAAATATAGAATGTAGGGAGGGAACATCACACACTGCAGAGACACGAAAAAACAGACCACCCTCTTCTGGAAATAATGGCACTTTAGCCCCAATTAGCTTGGGCATTTTTGTTTTTCTTGAGCCAGCTGGAGGTGGACTCAAAGTTTCCCACCCCCCCCCCCCCTCTTAAATAAAAATATATTTCTATAAAAGGGGAAGGGCCATTATCTTCAAAACAGCTTAAATGTGTGGTAAAGAGGAAGAAAAAACACAAAATGTGAAAATTTGGCCAAAGCTTTGTTGCCATCGAAATGCCAAGTCAATGGATAACAGTTCCATTGTTCAGCATAAATTATCGCATGTTAACAAACAGATTATGTTATAAACATTTAAAGTTCCCCCATCCCCACCCCCTCCCTCACCCCGTCCCAGGAAATACGGTTAAATATCCCAGAACCACACAGCAATAACATTCCCATTCGCCAAGAAAGCACTCAAAAGCAGCTGTTTAATGTAATTTCAAGATTAACAATGATTTCTGTACGTCAATTTCATTCTTAAATTGTAACAAAATGGAGGACATCTTCACATTAAGGTCCTAAAACCCTAAAGGACAGCTCCAATGTCAAAACCCCAGTAGAATTTATTAAAACGTAAAACCTGGATTGAAACCATGTTAATATTTAATTGCTATTCCAATTAAAAGCTATCCAGAACTACTTTCATGTCGTGCTGTTTCAATTTTTCTCAATGTATTTTTAGCAAAATGAAACTTGGAACGTTGATCTTTTCAATTCTAAACTTGCCAACCCCTACAATGTAGGAGTGAAAAGATTCACTTAAGTTACTTTAGCTTCAACTATATATCTTTGATTACTGTTAACATTCTATATCCCAAGGAAAATTAAAAAAAATCCCGTTTTTCCTGTAGAAAAACAACACAACTTTCCAAGTATAGAAGAAGAAGAAATACCAACTTTGTTAACTAACAAGCTCACCAGGCACTGTCACCAAAAAACCTCTAAGCACTAACACTTAACAAAATGATAACCACAACATGATCGCAAGGGATGAAGTGTGCAAGTGACCTGCCCAATGTGCTTTTCTTAACTGCTTTTTCACCTTTCTCTCATGAGGTCTTGGGCACGACTTTTTCCAGCAAACCCATGAGTATTTGACTCTGTTGCTGTTGCTGTTGCAAGAAAAGCATTTGGAAATTTTGCTGCTGCTGTTCCTGCCTGTGCTGCTGTTCAGCCATGAACCTCAATATATCCTGGTATTGTTGCTGGTTCTGTCTCTGCTGATCTATAAGCATCTGATGCTGGGCGGCTCTATTTTCTTGTTCTTTCTTCTTGAGTTCAATTTCTTCCTTCCGGATTTCTCGCTCATTCTCGAACTTCTCTTTCAGGATTTGTACAGCTTCAGTAGTACTTCTTCTGCTTTTTCTTTTAGTAACTTCATCGCAATTTGTATCAGCATTCCTCTTTCTGGTTTGTCCCAGGCGCTCCATGGCTTTTAATCTACTTTCTTCTGCAGAGACCTTATCATTTTCATTCTTTTTAGTAAGGGTATTTGAATTTTCTTTCCTTTCTAAATCAGCTGCCTGTTCTTTTTCTATGATTTCAGACAATGCTATCTCTATTTCTGTTTCATCATCACATGCAATGCCAGAACCTTGCTCTTCCTTTCTCATCTTTTCTTTGTATTTGGCAAGCAAAAGAGTAAGCCTGTCCCTCACAGAGCGCTTACTAACTTTGAATTTCGGTGAACTGATGCTATTTAAGCTTAGTGCTATTTCACCCCAGATTTCCCCTCTCTCTTTACTTTCTCTTGGGTGCTTAAATGGCTCAAGAAGAAGAACCTCCCTACAAAGCATAAGGTCATGTTCCTCTGACCACTTCATGGAATAATTTCTGAAAATAAATACAATGTTTTTTACGTAAGGAATTACATCTTCTACTTAGTGATATTGCAATAAACTTTATCCTATGGTGAAATTAATTTAATTTTGAGTACTTAAGCTTATTTATAAGCTCAAAGTTTTTATGCTCTAAATATTTGGAAATTAATTTTTGTTTTAATTTATTTTCCTCGGCTGAAAATCAATGCTGGCTAAAACATGTCAAATGTTCTGCTAATTTGAAAATGCAAAAATTATCCACTCAAACAATTAACGTTTATTCAGTGTTGTAATCAACGTCAAGCTAAGTGATTCAGAGCTAAGCTAAGTTTATAGTCGATCCAAGCAGTTCGGACACTTTTCAAAGCCCAGAAATCTTAAAAATTCCAACTGATATAAATCACAAAACTATAACGAAATGCCCGCGATTTGTATTTATAAAAGCACTACCACGTACCCAGCAGTACTTTTATCATCATCCGCCATAGCTTTCTACCTGCAACTCGAAAGAAATCAAGTTTTTTCCATCACTGTACGATCAAATTACTTTCGGCACTGTTTTTATTCACTAACCGACCCTTTCGATTGAAGAAATCCCTAAGATACGTAAGTAGAAATTAGAAAACAAATAAAACATACTCACGTTCTCCACAAGACGGCAGATGGCGGCAAATGGCGTCCTGAACGAGATGTGGACGACGAGTCGTGCTCGATTGGGCATGCGTGGTAGCATCGAAGTTCGTTTTCCCAACTTCCGGTCGGTGACGTTCACGTTCTCGTCGTCATTGCTAAAGGTCCCTATTTTCGAGTCGCGACTCCCGAGGCGGTAGGCGACTGTACATTTGTAAATCGGTTGGCTTTGTTAAATCGATTGTTTTGTGCCTTGGTTGAACTTCTTTCGATCTGGAGTTAATTATCGTTCAATTCAGAGTAACAACAGAGTAACAGTTCTGAAGACGACGCCGAGTTTCGTTTAAATCAACTGTACAAAGGGCTCGATAGAAATCAGAAACGTTAACTCTCAAGGTGCGTACGCGAGTCGATATCGCCAGCTTCCAATCGGTTGTTTGTTTTGACGCTTGGTATAAACACATTTCTTTCGATTCAGAGCTATCTTTAATCCATTCGCTGATGATTTCACGGGAACTTTTCCGGTCAGTTTTCAATTCGACGCTGGGTTTGTTTTTACGGCTCGATAGAAGTCAGAAACTCTCGGAGCCGGGGTTGTTTCCTGCAGACAAGAAAATGCACGTCAAAATTGAAAGATCTTATCTTCCGCTGAAGTTACATGTAAGACCAATTTATAGATTACCTATAATAATGTCACAAAAATTAAGATATATCAACTGTTAAAGCTGTTAAATAAAAAATATGAATAAATCAGTGGAAAACCTTTCTGCTTCATTCAACCTAGAATTTTACTAGCCGTGGGAAGCAACGATTCTGATTGGCCAGCCTGTAATTGTAAGTCAACAAAAACAGGCAACACAGTCTTTTCGTCTGGGATTCGTCTAGGTTTTTTACGAAGGCACACGAAGTTTTGTTTGTAGTTTAAACCAAGTTTTTATGTTAAACATGCCTTAAGGTAGCAGAAGTTCAAATGACATGAGTAATTTAATGCTGCCATGCAAGTTTCGCAGTTTCATCGAGTCGCACACAAACATAATCGGCGAAAATCACGAAAATGAACATTATGCAAATTCAAACAATCACTGCGCGCGGGCTGTCAATGCAAACAAGAGCCTAAAAGCCGTCCGCTAAACGCAGGCGATGTTCAAGTTACATGCACGGTATCTTGATAAGGTATTTTTTTTAAATACGATATTTGGCTAGAAAATCATTTGCAGTACAATCGCAGTAGCACTTAGAAATTTGCATACGGCAAGCAAGTTGAAATTTCAGCTCGCTGGAACCGGAAAGAGCTAGAAATATCATTTCACGCTCGCAGGCTGCGTTCTCTAAATTTGGTTGATTCGTACGCATGTTGTTTTTTCTATGCAACGAATGCTATACAATTGCGATTCAAGACTTCAACTCCAGACTAACGATTTGGACGTTAATATGAAATACATGTACTCTTGCACGAATAAAGGAAGTCGCATGACGCGCGTTATATTTTATTTCTATTGTTACGAATTCGAGATATACCGCTTTCTCGAAAAATTCTTCGAGCGTCTCGAAACTCGAAACTCGATTCTCGATTCTCGAAAGCATCGAGGATCGAGGATCGAGTTTCGAGTCGAGACTGTCAACTTACATTTGACCGGTACTGTAGCCACAGACTAGTAGAAATTTAGTTTTGCCTAGTACGTTTTTGACTTCCCCTAGCCACTAAAAAAAAGGAAATTGGCCGAACTAGTTTCTGTCTTCCCCAAGGAAGTCAAACACAAACACTTCACTCCAAAACAAGGTCAGAATTTCATTGTGGACGTATCATGTTTACTTTTCGCTGTGTGGTACTTGAAAGGGTATGAAAACTGAACATGTTATTATATTGAAAGAAATATTCGACAAACAAGAGAACATGACTGAAAAACGTTACTCTGGTTTAAAAATGTAAAAATGTTAGTAAAAATTCTTTTTGTAAAAGTCCCAACATTTCGGCTAAAACTTCAGTCTTCATCAGGGGAAAGTGACAAGGAATTTGTTGAAAAGGCACGTTCTTACACTATGCAAATCGGCAAATCGGAGCTAGTTATGTTCTGTCCCTTAGGGCTAAATTTAAAAATTCATGCGGCAAATGCATATCATCATCACGGTTCAGCGGATTCCTACAAATTTAATTTCCCATGCTTCTAAAATACATCGGTTGTGCCAGTTTGTGCTTGTACGTAAGATCTTTGAAGATTCCCAGGAGATGGTGTGGCCAGAGTGTAAACAATGTTCCGCTAAAGCTGACTTGTGCGAGTGTTTGTTTACAACCGCTCTTTGATGTTCTTTGAGCCGGGTGGAAAGTTTTCATTTCGTTTCTCCGATGTAGCTTTTGTCACAACCTTGACAGGGAATTGAATAAATTGCGCCACGAGTCTGATCTTTCGGGACTGGGTGTTTTGGTTTGGGAAATAAATTGCCGATGGTATGGTGTGGTTTTAAAGCAACTTTGATATTGTAATTGCTTAGGATTCGCTTAATCGGTTCCGTAGTGCCCTTGACTTACGGTAAAATGCAGAAACCTTTTTTGTCATCCGGTGGAGTTGCAAACGTTTGTTGAGAAGGCCGTTCCGGTTTACTTGCAAGAATAACAAAGCGTTTCGGGTAGCCATTTGTCCTGAGTGCCGTGATCACATGTTTCATTTCCTTTGATTGTTGCTCAACAGAAGACGGGATAGCTTTTGCACGATCAGTCAGAGACTTGACCACAGCCCTTTTGTGAGCAGCCGGATGGTGAGAGTCAAACGAGAGATATCTTTCTGTGTGTGTCGGTTTGCGACAGACTTTAGTGGAGAGTTGGTATTATCTTGTCGACAGACAGTGACGTCGAGAAAGGATATTTTCCGTTCTGTTTCTCTTTCAACCGTAAATTGGATCAACGGCTCGATATTGTTCAAATGACTCTGTAAGGCTAGCACCAGGTTGGATTTAACAGCGGCACACATCATCATGATGTGTGTGCCGCTGTTAAATCCAACCTGGTGCTAGAACATCAAAAAGCGGTTGTAAACAAACACTCGCACAAGTCAGCTTTAGCGGAACATTGTTAACAGTCTGGCCACACCATCTCCTGGGAACCTTCAAAGATCTTTCGTACAAACACAAATTGGCGCAACAGACGTATTTTGGAAGCGTGGGTTACTGACAGTAGCTGGTTCAGGGCTCATAAGCCAACAAAGGCCAGTAAACCTCCCATACTCTTGTAGGTCCCTGTAAAGGGCAGACCGATCAGATCGAGTAGGGTTTCTTGATAAGCAGGAATACTGTTTTGTTGGAGGAAACATTTCTTCAACGGCTTGCCAAGAGAGTGGTGTATTTGCTTTGCGTTTCTTCCAGTTGCACTCAACATCTGTCCGGCTGAGGTTGTAGATGCCGTGAATGAAAAGTGCAGCCGCGTGGCTGCACTTAAACTTCCCCCTTCGACACTCACACTCACTTGATCTTATGGCGTTCTCACTATCTAAGCAAACCTAGCAAATCAGAAAAAAAGACGCGTGATGGCATGAAAAGCAACTTTGAAAGACTTCTCCAAACGAACGAACAGTTCCATGCATCGAACGAACTAACACATCGATGTGCATCGAACGACCTCACCAACAAAGCGTGTCAACGGCAAAGTTTGCGAGTCTAGTTATTCCACAATTAAATTATTATGGAAAACAACTGTTATTTACTTAAAAATCTCACTGAGTAGCATTTCAAGTAGCAAATAAATGACAAGCAGCATCTGTAGTGAGTATTCTGGAACCATATCCACTCACCGTGACTTTGTAGACTTTGTTTCGCATGCTTGCGTGCACGTCTCCTCGTAAAATACGCTGACTAAGTAAATGACTCCACATGGCTTGATTTGTAATGGTTTTCACCCTTCTTAATTGACTTCTGCTCTTCCCCGAAGAAAGAAATGAGCGACGCGATCGACAGGGCCGACATTTGGTATGGCGTCGGTCACGTTTAGGGCTTTTGTTTAGAACTGAGTTTTTTGGCACCATGGTAACGTGACGTCACCGCTTTAGAACTCTATTAACATTTGCAGGAATCCGCTGAACCGTGATGATGGTATGCATTTGCCGCACGAATTTTTAATTTTAGCCCTAAGGGACAGAACATAACTAGCTTCGATTTGCCGATTTGCATAGTATAAGAACATGGCTTTTCAACAAATTCCATGTCACTTTCCCCTGATGAAGGCTGAAGTTTTAGCCGAAACGTTGGGACTTTTACAAAAAGATTTTCTTTTTTAATAACATTTTTACATTTTTAAACCAGAGTAACATTTTTCAATCATGAATCAACCACCTGATTACAGGACCATTTTTGAAAAACAAGAGAACATTTTCTGAAAGCACACATTGATGTTCTTTTTTTGTTACAAAATTAGTAGCACAAAACGTGAGCATCCTGATAAAACCATGCATAAAATCGTGCGGAACTGTAAAGGGATAACATTTCATTTAGCGTAACAACACATAGGTGATTTGTCATCGTGTCCATACTGACAAAACTTACCACTGCAGAAATAATTACACGAGAAAGATTTATTTCCTTCGACATTTATTAGCGGTTGAGTTTCGCCAACGCTGCTTTTGAAACAGTTTGAATTCTATAATTCTGTGAAGAGACTCAAAAGGTCTCCGCAGTTTTTACAATGACGTCTTGGGGTCTGATATTTTTCCAAGAAGTCTCAAAGAAAAACAGAGTCCTGAAAGTCTTTTCAGGAAAATCGCTGGATTTTTCTATGTAATCTGTTGGCCTGAGAGATTTGATATGAGGAAAACACGAGGCAATTAAACAAAATTAAAACTGGCGCAATTCGGTGATAAATTTGTTCGCGCTAGTGTTTAACGTTACTAGTCAAGCGTGACACAAGGTGTGCTGACTATATGTTAACTGGTTAAGAGGTTTCAGACGCAAAATTGCATTGTTTTGTTTTTCTTAAAATTCCATAACGGATATAAGAGGGCTTTTACCAGCAGTAAAAAGGAAAAAGCCAAAAAACAAGAGTTCTGAAAAGAAACGACCCGCTCAGGAAGAAGGTGTAAGTCTAAAACGTCCACCGCCAAAATGCTAAAGCGCTTTTTTTCATTTTTCACGTTTTATAAATATAACATACCTTGTTTTATTGGAACTGGTTTAATTACAATGTAATTACCAACAATATGTATTGAAGAGAGTCGCTTGCATTGAGCTTTCAAGTCTTGATAGTAATTCTGGTGTTATCGGACCTAGCCAACATCAACACTTGGCTAGTAAATTTATTTTTTGGTTAGTAACATAAGTTGTTACTAGCCACTAGGCTAGTAAGTTGAAAAGTTAGTGTCAAGCTCTGGTGTGAGAGTCACTTGCAATTCCATGGCAATTGTTCCTGTTATGGCCAGACTGATGACAGTGACTGCAAATTCTTCTGCAGGAAACGGTCCGGAGCAAATCATTTTCACCTTTAAGCTTTGCTAAATGGTCTTCTGCACTTGAAATCTGTGCCTCCAAAAAACTGACACTTTCAACAAGCTCTTGCTTATGGCGGTCTAGGGGAGAATCGATCTTGCGTGTAGCAGTCCTACTTGAGTTTGATGCAGTTGCCATCTCACCTTCGGCTGGCCAAGTTTGTGGTTCTTTACTGCTAAACTGTAATTGCTTCAGCATTAAATGTGCAGTACTGCCAGGTTCTTGTGATTTAAGCTTAAGTTGTCGCAGCTCGTGGTCCAGTGCTCGCTTCTCCGCGAGAGGCAAACGTTTTGGCGACGAGAATATGTAGTCTAGATCGCCATCTTGAAGATACTGTAAGGATTTGCGAGTCGAAAATCCCCGGGATTCAAATTCATCCGCTAGTCTTTCTATTCCTAGTATTCGAATTGACGTACGCCACTGTTTTATTTCTGAACAAGACTTCAGAGCAAATCTCCCACACACCTGCAATGTACGGTTTTTTGTGTGGGATTTCCCACACTTTGTCAACGCCAGCGATATTTATTTATTTATTTATTTATTTATTTATTTGTCCACCAGAGCAAAGCGTTTGTCACGTGGTTTCTACTTGGCATGTAGACTAGGCTCTACTAGCAAAAGGTTGAGTGTTTTTGAGCGGCGGCCATTAGACATGTGATTACCCTTACCGGGTGTTGTTTTTTGGCGAATTTTGACTCATTTTTAGTGCAGAGTGCACTATTGGGATGGTTATGGGAGCTGCCTGCCGCTAAGGAACTAAATCGCTATGGCACTATGGCCCTATCGCCCTATGGCCCTATGGCGCTAAGGTGTAAACTTTAATGTTTGTTTAATTAATTAATTTCAATTAATTAATTAGTCTAGAGGCAAGGAAGTAGTGGGGATAGGGTGGGAAAGGTATATGTGTACTCTGCGTAAAACACATTCCATCGCCGTCGCTTAACTTTGAACATCTCAAAGCTATATATTTGTTTCAGGTAACCCCTTGCTCTCCTTGTGGTACCATTCTCCTTAGAACAAAAATAGTTTGTCCTAAACGTATGCATAGATTAGTTAGCGTTCGTGGCTTCTATATTAGGTGAAGGACACATTGCATACGGAATCACGGACAAATGTTGAGTGGTTTTCCTTATGGTAGGGCTCAACATGTAAGATGCATGCGTTCTAGCATCGTTAGTGTTATACAGTATCTTTCCACGCGGTATTTTATATATCATGTCATGTGACCAAGGACGGCAGTTATTTTTCACGTAGCGCCAATTGTCCCTTTTTATTGCAAAAGTGAAACGTCACTGTGGCTGCGTAGCTTTTAGAATTACACACAGGTCGGTTCAACAAATATCATCTGCTGTTTTCAATCTACAATAGTGTGCTTGTCAGGGTTCAAATGTATTGCTTCTCCTTAGCGGCTTGTTTATTTCTTGCCTTAATTGTGTCTGTAAGAGAGACCAAAAAGTTCCCAAGTTAGTGGCTTTAATACTCCGCAAATTGTAAATTTGTAACAAAGGAAACCAGGAAAATGCTCAAATATTGCTGCAGATGCCGTGGCACCTAATGAAAGCGCAAATTAATTTACTCAGTCTCTGAGGAGACTCATTCATATCGGCCAAGTAGCGCTGTTTATCTTCAATACTTTTCGTTGAAATGCTTCTCAGCCATCAATATCGTTGTTTGTTAATTTTAAATTGTTTTATTGTTAACAATAAAGGTGGCAACAGAAAAAGAAAGTGATATTTCGTGACTATCTGATAATTGGACCTTGAATGAAAATACAACCTTGAAACATACACACTGCAAAGGGGAAAAGCCGTAGCAGACTACCAAGGTAGACATAAACCGGAAGTGAACCGGGCAGGGGTGAGTACTTATGGGACTACTGTACCAGAGCTATCAATTGCGCTCTGCACTATCTGAGATTGTCTCACTAGTTGAGATTTGAGGGAGTCTTAGGCCTCAGGTCTTTGTGTTTTTCAGCCACTCACTGAAGTATTTATTTTTGACACGCCATTTATTATAAGGTGGGTAAACATTGAAAACGCTTTCTGTATATGCGCGAAATTCTTGGATGAATAAGGAACAATCAATCAATCATACAACAATCATACAAAGTTCCAGTTCTCGGAGAGAACTTTCTGTGATTACATATTTAAATTATGTCACATTGAAATTTCTTTGATCAGCTGAAAATCCTGACAATGTCTGCGGAAAATGAATTCTAGTAAACATTGTGCATGTCGCGACGCGCAGTCTGCAACTGTCGGACTAAAATTTACACTTGATTGATTTCATTACTTTCAACTGCCGTCTATTGCTAAAATCAGCATATTTATATCAACACCCGAAGTGTTACGGACGGATATAACATAATGACAAAGCCCGGTATTTTCCTGTGTATTTATGGTTAGCAAGTTAAGGTCCTCTTGACTGATAAACCATGACTTCTTGATACGTTGCGTGACGGTGCAGTTTCCGTAGACTCACAAGGTTAAAAGGACTAAATATTTGCATTTTTCTTCAAACTTCACGCTAAACATTTTCACTTTTACTGGTCATGTTTAAGCACAAAAGCTAATTTCTAAAAGTATAATTTACATACAGTTTTCTCAGCTGGAAGCACGAATATTAGCTGACATTTGCAATCGGAGCTGATTTATCGTAAACAAACTCCGAGCGGCAACCAGCGGCCAATTCTAATATTTTCGCTGAGGAATGAGAGTAGGCAACATTTCTATTGCTGTTCCTTGGTTCAGGCTTACTCTTATGGCTTTAAAGTACTTTTACGAACAATTTCGACTGGATACAGACTGAATTTTTCGTGAAGGGGGGTGGGAGCGTCTGCGTAAGAGCTAAGGCTAACTAATCTATTTGTCTCCACTGGAACTAGTCAACAACGTAGCTAATGAAATAAAGCTGTTCCCACAGTAAACATCCCCAAGCCAACGCAATTCAAAAGTTGTGTTCGGGAACATTAATTGCCCCAGTTATGTAGCACGTCATCTGGCATCCCGACGAAACAGGCCACATTATTGTTGATTGCATGGTCCAGAATCACAACCAAAAACTAAACCGTCTCTCGTGCACTTGCTTTTCGATGATGTCAGTTGTTTTCGCCCTTACTGCGAAAAACAAGCCTAACCTGCAAAATGTGTTTACTTCAATGACTCTTTCAATGAACCCTCCTTGACTCTTGGTTTTTTTAGTTTTTTTTTTTTTTTTGCTGGGTTTTAGTATACGTTGTGAAACAACGGTTACATGGGATTTTGCCAAGGTAACAAAATTGGCACGTGGAGGAAAAACATTTTTCCTTTTTGGTTACATGTTAATGACAAACAGAGAAACGTGATTTGCTCGTAAAACCTTAGACATCAAAACACCAATGCAACTGATTACATTAAATGTCAAGGGCGCTGCATGTGATCTTTTTGATGTATCCATGGGTATTAACTACGGGAAATTTACCTCCGGAAATCTTGGTCATACTCACTGGTAAAAGGGTCATTTACCACGGGAAAGAGTTCCGTGTAACCAATCCCTAAGGAAGCGAATTTCCTGGAAACTAAAGTCCAAACGTGTTTCTGCTGTAACCGAGTTTTCACCTGCAGCCTGGGATCTTATAATCAGGACTCTATGGTATCTTTACTCAACGTTCATCACTACAACACGACAAAATGTATAAATATTCACTGTAAAGCTACAATTTCTCTGATGTATCCATAGCGCATCAACTTTTATTTGACTGAAATCGCACACAAGTTCGCATTGCGGACCTATTTTTTAGACACGCGATAAGGCGGGAAATAAAATTAGACTTGTCGACAGCTGTCAAAGCTGTCTGGCATTTGCCTCTGTTTTTGTTTGTCTAGTCACGGAATATTATTTTTCCAAAGCGATCGAGTGGAGTTTCTAATAAGGGAATAAGATGCGCAAAGTCGTGATAAACAAATGTGTCATGAAAGGGCAACACGTCTACGAAAATGCCGTGAACGTGGGAGATCCTTAGGAGTGCCTTCCAGAAACGAATAATTCGAATGACATGAAAGCAACTGCTGTGCGAAGCGCTTCAAATGAAGTCACTGGACACGTTCCTGTAAATTTGTGCGACTACGTATCAGACCTCTTTGTCCATTTTCCAGGGAAATTAGTAATGTTGTGGTAAGTATTCAAACATCAAGTAAAATCAGACGATATCGCTTAACAAGTCAATTTAAGTAAACAATAAACTCGGAAAGGTAGTTTCAATCCTACGTGACATCGAGCTGATTGAAAGTAGTATGTCATCACTGATTATTTATCCAATCCAGAATGACTGGACTGTTTTTATATTTTGTTTTGGTATGCCTCTTGATAACTTTTTACCTTTTCTCATTCCTTTTTGGCGAAATAACAAGTTTACCTTGACCAAGTCCTCCACCCTGGCCCTGGATGTGGCAGCCAAGTGGCGGCATCATTGTGCCGTGTAATTACATTTTGTTCTGTGATCCTAAAGATCATTTACCAATATACCAAATTTTACATGTAGCTATGGTATTTGTGCCTGGCTCATACGTGACTACTGAGCCCTAAAATTATAAGTAGCTGTTTTCTGCCTGTATGATGAATACACTGTTACTGTTTACTTTATACTCGGAAGTGACTTTATCATGTATCACATCAATTGTCATAGTCGCAAGTAACCACAGCACTTGAAATAAGCTACACAGTTTTGCTGTGTTTTAGATGAATTACCCTCCGCGATGGCAATTCGGGTTTCTTGCCGAGCGAAAAGGGTAAAGCGACGGAGGAAACTTTTGAACTGATCGAAACGCAGTTCACAGGTTTAAGTGGGGACAATAAGCAGGCTGAAACAATAAACGTACTCCATATTCATCAAACATATCCTGGAGCATACCTTCTGTTAAATGCCCAAGATGAAAGCCTCAGTTGTCCATGACAACTGTATCTCCTCTCTCTAAAACAGCGCTCCCGTCAGGGTTGTCCATAGTTAGGACATCTTCAAAAAATAAAAGCAATTCATTTCTGTTAGAGGGGCCATCTATATTATATTGTAATGGTCAACACGGAAGGCTGAACGCAGTAAATTAACCGTGTAGGTGGCATTAGAGGCGTATTTTTGACATTCAAATGCTCTCTCTGATAAACGAGTTGCCGTATTTTTTATTTCCCTCGATTCGGATCACACTTGTTTCATCGAAGAAATGCAAGCTGCTGGGACCTAGTTAGCTGATTTCTGCAAGGAATGGGACTGTCAATATTTGGACCTTCAGTTGACTCTAGAGAAACCTGCGTGATTTTCTTTTTTGTCATTACGAGTTCCTTGTTGAAAAATCTTCACACGGATGCATTTGACAGTATTTCGCCCGGTAAACAGACACCATCTAACAATAATCTCCTTTGTAGCTCGTTACTATATGAGCTTGGCTTGCATAGCTTTTCAACTTCCAGGTAAGACCGCACATTTTCGGTGAGAACTGACTCCTTACGTCCATTTGGAGCCCTTCTTAGGACAGAATAATTGTTTTCATTGTATTCCTTTATAACTTTGATAATAAATCCGGTACTAACTCATGCTTGAGCACTTATTTGTCTGATTGACAAACCGATCTAAAACATTTTCCCGGATTACTTGAGGATAAGGTTTCCCCATGTCATAGATTTGGCCATGTCCATTCTCCCTCACGCGTACATTAGCTACCAAAAAAAAAGAAAATTACGAAAATAGTAATTCTCCCTCACCTAACAAAAAAGTGTTTATGCTTGCTGCAATAGCCGCGAAGCGATGGAAATCAGAAAACTCTAGCGGCTTACCTTGCAACATTGTAACTTGCGATCAGGCGTAACCACCGATTTCGATTGTTACAAAAAGTTTGAAAATTCGCGTGCCAAACCATCGCGTGCGACGGCCTGGCACATCGGCTTTATAATTTATTTCAAAATCGCTCAAAGCTGTATTCTTCACTATTATAGCACATACTGTAAACAAATAGGAAAGAAGAGCAGTTGTTTACTTGTAAAAAGACTGAATGTTAAATCAAAATGAAAATAATCTGTTCCGTGACCCATAGGAAAGCGTTTGTTGCCGGTGGTTTCTGTGGTGTGAAGATCTCGCCTGTGATTGGTTACAACACAATAAACATTTCAGACAACTTTAGGTGTTCACGCCAATATAATCGCCGCTGTAATGCTTTTCATTATTATTTTTAATTTGGGGTGATCTGGATCAGTATCAGTAATCTGAGATCACTTGGATTGTAAAGATATCAAAATGGCTGGAATAAAGGTTGTTTTAATAGTTGCTTTGGGTAAATGGACTATTAATGGGGTTTTCATGGGTTGCAGTAATCTTTTATCCCATGAAATTAACAGAAAGTCAAATTTCACGGACCATAAAATACCACGAAAAGGTACCTTATTACAGGAAATTTTTGCGACACGTTTATTTCGCGATTTTGAGGTTTGCATATTTCCCGACACCTTAATTTCGCGATTTTGTGAAAAATTTTCATTTTGACTCACTTTAATTTTGCGTTTTTGAGTGAGACACATTTTATTTCTTTGTCAATGTTATTTAACACGTCCCTGAATTTGATGAAACAACTTAATCAACAATGTCCAAATTAACAGAAACGCAACTGATTATGTAAACAGTAACAAGGAAGATGTTCTCAAAGTGTCTGCAAGGCACAGTTTGTAGTTCATGCTTGAATTCAAGTCACGTTTTTAGTGGTCAATTGACCTCATTATCCATGTACATTAAATATTCCCTTCTGCAGACTCCAAAGAGAAAATGTTGCTGTTTAGTTTCATGACTGATGTTGCTTAATTGTTTGGGTAAATGTCTTGATACGGATCAACAGGTGGTAGCACTTCTTTTCCATTGAAAACATCCTTTATTCCGGCTTTTTCCCATCCTTTCAAAACATAAACCTTTCCTTCGGTGCTGGTGAAAAAGTTATACAATTCTACCAACCAAGTGGCATGGATTGGTTTAAGGACCGATAGTTTGAGGTCAACATCGACATCTTCAAAATTGATTCAACTATCCACTTGCCTCTGGACTTCTGCTAAATACCACGTCGCGAACTTGTTCTTGCAAAACTTCTTGGCTTGTCCATTGACCGTTGGATCCAAAGGTGGAAAAAAATGGATCATGTTAGCTGGGAAAGAAATGACTTCTATATCCAGCGAAGAGAGCTTCAAGCAAATCTTCTGCATTTTCTGACTTCTGAAGACATCCCAGATAAGTAGCGCTTTTTGAGATTGCAGAAGGCCAAGTGCCTTGCGTTTCCTCACCAAGTAGGGATTGATTACAGAATCAACAAGGCCAATTGTTTCTGCTTCGTTTGAACAGTGCTTTGGGTCTTGGCTGACACATAAGCTCTCGGGAAAACTAAAGTTCCAAGGAAAGCTAGCCTTAGTTTTACCCTGGTATATAATTTGCAACGGGAGAAATTCGCCAGACAAAGAAATCACAAATGTTAAAGTTATGTTACACTTATCTGTCAAACCCTTGATTGGTACAGACTGAGAGTTTGTTGCTGCCATGGTCATTCAACTCACTGATACGTAAGAACTTGGTGTTTGATCAGCATTAAGAATGAGTTCCGGTGGAATCTTTTGTTGTTTGATACGATTGCCGATGTCCGAGAGGTAAATAAGCTTGCATTCATCATAAAGTCCTCTTGGAACTGGTGGCTTAGTTGTCGTGCCTGCACACCGGGAAAAGTTGGAACGCCTGTAAATAGATTGAGTCCATCCTCGTGTGGGTGTAAATGAGAGGTACTTGTCACGCATCGAGGGATTGCTGGTAATCAGCGCCTTCGCAACAGCTGAAACAACACTGCCGTTCACTTCACCACCTCTAGACCTGAGGTTTTGTGAAAATGCGATCAGTTTGCTGTCCAGCTCGTAAAGAAACAGTGGTCGCCCACATTTCTGCATTTCAAGGGATGTAACAAGTTGAACGTTTCCTTCTCTTGTTTGTGCAGAAAGTTGCTCTCGAAATGCCTTTTTAAAGGTACGCACTGTATTTTCTTATAAGTTTGGAAATTCTTCAGCAAAGCATTCTCTTGTTTCCATTTTCACTTGCAAATTTCCCAATTTTCACACGATCCTCTCTGCTGTATTGAAAATATTTTCCCCTTTTTCTCTTAGGATGTTGATTTCATTGCAAAATCTCGGCGGGTCTTGAAAGGTTTACAACTGCTGCCGCGGTTTTCCTGTGTTCAACCACTTTTAAATTTGTATCCTCCTGCCTCGCTATATGTAATTCAAGTATTTCTACCTCTACTGAATCTTCAGGCGAAGGTTCTTCTCTTCTAACAGAGAAGCCAAACTGAAACAAAGACGTGTTAAGGTAGTAGGTAGACAAAAACTCGTGTAATTTCCACAGAAAACATGTGTATTGACGTGGTACGCAGGGATATGTGATCGTCAGCTGTCAACATACCGGAATACCTTAGATGTTTTTAAAACCTCGAACCCTGCTAAAGAAGGCACTTTGATTTTGATGCCCGGGTTTTGATGATGGCTTCAGTTTCTGGTACTGTCCAATATTCCTTTCCCTGCAGCCTGAGAGGCTTTCATGTCTATAAAGAGATATGGAAACCTAAGGTTGGAGACGTTCTTTCCTGCATCCATGAAAGAAACAACCAACATCGTCGATACGCAATGGCTGGGACAAAATTGTTTTCCGGACGACTATCGAATGTTACACTTGGCCATTTACCGCGTGAGATCAGCCGTTGTACAAGATTTCTTATTTCAAGAGGCGCAGATGTCTTCGTGACAGTAAAGGACCTACACTTTCGATGATCACCACTCATACAGGAAGGTTTGGGGATTCCTGTAGAGGCGACAGTAAGAATGGAGGTATCTACCAAGAACGTTTAAGCAATTGAAAGGTTTAAGCAACTAGTGGAACAGGGAGCCAGTAACAAGGAGCCAGTAAATGGACAGTTTGAGGATTTTACAAAAGAAATGCTACCTGGAGTGGAGACGGAAAGCAGTTGTGATGAAGAGGACCAGAACATTACCACAGAATAGTTCAAAATGATTGTTATAAACGTGTGTAATGGTAATAAAGTCGCTTTTTAATTATTGACATAATGTTAGTCACTTAATTTTTGCCTCATGTTAATTTTGCAACATTAAAATTTTCGCGTCACTCAAATTTTGCGATTTTTTTAAATCACAAAATTCACGAAATTAACATGTTGCAAAAATTTCATGTAATAAGGTAATTAAAGTAGTGAGAAATTTTACATGCTGTTAAAATTCCATGAAATGGACACCATGAAAATCTATTTTCATGGTGTGTTTTCCAAAAACATGAAAATCCCATTAAATTACATTTCACGACCCATAAAATTTAATGGCATTTTCATGGATTTTTAATCTATTTGATTTCAGAATGGAAATTTCGTGGGCCATTAATTGGGAATTTTTAAGGGCATTTTCATGGGATTTTCATGAGATTTTCCAATTGTTTTTGTTTTTTTTTCATGCTTTTTTCAAAATCCCATGGAAACCCCATGAATTAAGCTATGAAAAACCTGTTATAAAACCGTGAAAACCTTGGGATTTTTCCATTAAAATATTCACAAGATTTTATTGGGTTTTGGTTTCATAGTGGTAGTTGTTTGAAATTGGGTTTTCCCTGGTATTGAACAGGTTAGGTTATTCTTGAGCCATTTATTATTACATTTAAAGAATCCGGACTAAATTTGTGACAGGCAAGTGTGTGTTTTCCAGAACATGTAGAAGGGAGTAAATTAATTCCACTGTAGTTCTGAAATAAATTATATGTGCTTTTTTCATTCAGCAAAAATCTGACGTGGCGGGACATGCAACATATTATCATACGGAGTTCCAGAGCTGATAAGAGAATCATTGAAGCGAAGGACTGGAACAGTAATGGAGCAAATCTGACAGGTGAATCGACAATGTGATATTTATAATACAGTACAATTTAGAGTAAATCGGTTGGGTGTGTATTCATCTGTAGTCCTGGACCATGTGTATAGTGTGCACATGCATTTGGCATTGTAGGCTTAATGTTGAACAATATTCAGTTCCAATGGCTTCTGTGAAGGTTGCACTTATAATGAAACCTGGTTAACAGGGGGGGGCGGGGGGGCAATTGGCTGAAGAAGTGCTTTCATGGTATTTTCGTTAACCCAATGGGCTGAAAATAAGGTTGTATTATGGTTTTCTGGCTGCCACTTCAAATGGTCTTTTGCCCAATTTTAAATCTTTTCTTAGTCTCCTTCTTAGTCATCTTCTTAGTCAAACCTCAAAGTGGTTGTACATTTTTCAAAAATACTTTCATTTCTGCTGTTATCAAGTCCATTTGCTTCTTAGTCTTGTTATTTTAATTGTTCGAAGTGTGATATCAAACAGATTCACCAAACAATCTTTCTACATGTAGGTCTCCTTAGAAAACAAAGTAGGAAGAAATATATGTAATAATTGCAAGCCTATAGAAATTGTATGATGGCTACGAAGATGGTTATGAAGACCCAACACTTTTGACATAATATTAAAGAGTAAGTCTGGGCCAAATTTCATACCTCCAGTGACCAAGCAAGCTATAAGGAAAGATACAGCCATTTTAAATGGAAGTGGTCAGATATTGGGAAACATACTGTAACTATAAGTATTTCAAATCTGGTCGACATATGTGCAGATGTCACTGAATTACCAAAGTCTATTTACATGATCGTTCAGTTTCCAAATGGATGTTAGTAATTGAAGATATTTCAAATCTCGCCATAATTTTGGCGCTAAAATGCTGCCTCTGTCTTGACAGTATCAGTAGTATTGCCAGGAAAATATCATGAAATCATAACCATCACTTTAAGGTCTCACAAGTGACTGTTCTAACGGTTTTGCAACAAAGTATCATAAAAAGATGCGACAAACACATCACAGGCCTTTTGCATGACAACTTTCGAAAGAGTGCGAAAGCAGAAGATGTGTGACAATTAGGAACACTCCTTTGGTCTAGTTTCAGGCTACGTTTCGCAGTGACAAGTCACTGACAAGATTAAAAGATGTCCCGGACATGAGTTTTTGTGAAGCTAAAATTCATCATTGCTACCTGCACTTTCAAAACTACTTATTTGGGACAACAAAACTGATGAATGAAGTTTGACATCAACGAGAACCAAACCTGACAACATGGATGGATGATATAACTGCTGTATCCAAACTTTGCACGAGGGTCAGCCACTAAAATCCAGGCAAAACCAACTAATAAGTGTCAAGTCCCAGAGACATCACAGCAAAGACTGACAAACAACTTTTCACTTGCCTGTGATGACTACCACTTGGGTTGTGAAATTGTCACTCTCTGACCAACTACATTACCTTCCAGGACTACCATAAACCGCTTCATCCCACAAAAATACCATATTCTATTCTATCAACTATCTACATAATTTTTATATGGTATTCTTTTCATGACTGTGGGTAAATGCTAGGCCAACCCAAAATGAAACAACTAAAGGTATCAGGTTTTCTCTCAGAAATACAAGTTTTCTATCTTTTAATCACGGGCTAGAAAATTTTGTGGTCTTTCTTTTTCAAAATTTTTGGAATGATAAGCCACTGCTCGTGGGCACGTACGCAGGATGAGGACGACGACATCATGCAACATGACGCGCAAACTCAAGCTAAGAGACATGCAGCCTTGGTTTGCAGTGTGCATCTTTCATCTTGGACATCGATATTATGGTCAATTGACACCTGTCAAAACAAGGTATCTGCAGACCAGTATCACATGACCATGTCGCAGGCTCAAGTTTAGAGCCCATCGAGGTCACTTGTTTTTTATTAAGTTGACCGCTGCCCAGGTACTGGTTAACTTATTCTAATCAGGAGCTCTGCTTTTAGGTTTACAGCTAAATCTATATATTAAGGTAACTCTATTTTGCCTTCGCTACTCATCCGGACACACATGGTGATTAAATTGCGCCGTTGGACAGCTAAGCCACCATGCCATTTATTCAATGTCAATAAATGTTACAAAGATTCGAAAACTAAGTACATCTAAGCTGAACATGAAACCCTGAAAAATCAGCAGGTGGAAAAACATAAGGGAACATGTGCCCCAATTAAGGCAGTGGTGCCAACCTTGGGGATTTAGGGTATCCTAATTAAACGTAGTATACATAAACACTGTAAACACCAGCGGATAAGCCACACTTTTTTACTCAAAATTTTCCTTAAAAATCGGGGATGCAGCTTATCTGCACGAACATCTGGACAGCGTGCCATTAATTTGCATAAATTAACACTTTCCTTCAAAAATTTCTACAGCGGTAAAGCAAACTAATAAGAACTTCAGTAAACGAATATTATCAGCGTACGCATAGATCACTGCCTTCACAAGTTTAGTGGCTCCTAAAAGAGCCGTTCTTGTTCATAATCACAAGCATAAATTTCTTGCTGCTAAACTGCATTAAACCTTCATATAAAAATCTTTTAGCCAGTTAAGGTCACCATTCTAGCTTATACTAGAGCAGCTAAACGTCACGCGTTAGGAAATCTCTATTCCGTTACAAAGCTGTTTACATGTGATCAAAGAAAGCATCGAAAGCTACTCGTGTCCCGTACTCCGTCTCCTGTTGAAATGCCTGGCTACTAAGCCACAAACAAATGCGTTTGTGTTCTTCTTGTTGTATGTAAAATCCTACTGAAAAACTGACAGGAATAAAAAGAATTACTGGTTTAAAAATACCAGATAAAGATCTAACTTACGTCAAAGTCGGTAGACATCATGTCCATAATATTGCAGAACTAAAATTATAGGTAATGGTTTCAGTTTGAATGACATGTTTGTACTTTGATCATGAGTTGACATCAGTTTACATTCAATAAATTAAAAGTACATGTAAAGAACCTTTCTCAAGCTCCTCTGTAAAGTATTTTGATTTCTTTCCAAAAACATTTTTTTTGCGAAATTTGAGTTGCCAAACTCGGAGTGCGGCTTATCTGCGAATGTGGCTTATCTGCCAGTGTTTACAGTATAGTAAATTACAGTGATGTAGTAAAATGACAGGGCTAAAGGAATAACGTTCATGCATAACTAAGAAAATTAAAACTTTACAACTGTACACAGTGAAGGCTGACCATAAAATGTCTCACCCTGCTAACCGTAACTAATTTCAAACTCTAATCCTGCTGAACGCTGGGCACCTTGAACTCACACCCAAGCCTCTACTCCCTGCCAGCAAAATAGTAATCTATGCTAATTTGTGATTATCACAAATTACATATTTTGCCTCCACTTCTCATCCGGACACACATTGTGATCAAATTGGGCCCGCTGGACAGCCAAGCCACCATAGAGTTGAAAAGAAAGAGCTAGAGTTAAAGTGGCAATGACTTTGAAACCTCTAATCTGCTTGTTGGAGAGTCTTTTACGTAAGTGTTCTTGGCAGAGACTGAGGCCCAACGGCTGTGACGTTGCAGGTTCCTGTCAGACACACCAGAGTTTGCAGCCAAAGTCGCATCACCTGATCTGGCAGTGTGTGTACTGAAGTTAGAAATATCTGGTACAATGTCGCGAAAAGATTTCTTAAAGGACTCTCTATAGGTGGAATAACTAATAGGCTTATTGACCGAGACGAGGCGCTTGCAATTACAAGAAGATGTTATTAATTTAATTAACTTAGATGGGTCTGTATTTTTTTTAACTACTCTCAAGCACGTAAACACAGGGAAGCTTTAAGAAGGAATCTGCCAGAAATTTGAGTAACAAGTGGACAAAAACCTTGTACGGAGATTATTTATATTGTGCTGCAAATTTCTATGCGATTTTTTCAAATATCTTCTCAAAAGAAATCATTTCTAACAACACCAAATGTCGAAAACAAATTTTGAAGGTCATGTGAAACACTTGAAAGTACTGCAAGGCCCTGGAAGACGCGGACTTAAAAACACTCTTTCATAGACGTGAGGAATTATGTAGCATTCTTTTTAAACAAACTGTAGAGAGTAATGACCAGCACAAACTAGCTGGCCTGCTGTCCGTGCACAATGACAGTGAGAGATATAATTTCTGGACTAGGCATATGTTTTCAATCCCGAATGTAAAAACAAAGAGGTTTAGAAATACTTTCATAATGCACTATGCAAATAAACAACAATTGTAAATAGAATTTTATACTAGTTTGATGTATTTTATTATTATATAAATTTTTATGTATAGTTAGGAATTTTTATAGTTTGAATTTTTTAAACATGTAGTATATAACACAAGTAATTCAGCTTATAGCTGCAGGTTGTGAGTTTAATAAACGATTTATCTCTCTCTCTGGTAAAATGAAACTGATGATAAAATTTTACCTGTGTCTGCACAATTTCTCGGAACTTTGAAATTTATTTTCTCAAGTTCCCACGGGAACTTCTTTTTGGTGTTATTTCAGACAACTATTTATATCTTTAGTTTTCAGAAAATGTAGAAAGGACTGTAAAATACCTAAAAATATTCTGGTACAAGGTTTTTGTCCACTAAAAAGTGAAATTACCCGATTTCCTATCGGATTTTGTCTGAATCTTTATTTAAAAGACGATGGCTCCAAAAGAAATTCATGGCAGCATGACCAAAATCTCACCAAGAATTTCTCTTCCTGCTGGGAATCTTGGTGAGATTCCCTGCAAGATTGCATCAAGATTTTGGCTGCCAGGAATTTGCTTCTCGGGGAGAATCTCGGCAAGATTTGTGGCAGCATTGCGCTAAGATTTTGGTTGCCAGGATTTTTGCTTCCTGGCGAGAATCTTGGCAAGATTCCTACAAGGATCACACCAAGATTTTGGCCGCTGGGATTTTTGCTTCCCTGCAAGAATCTTGCCGAGATTCGTGGCAGGAACGCACTGAGATTTTGGCCGCGGGATTTTTGCTTCCCGGCAAGAATCTTGGCAAGATTCGCGGTGGGATCCCAGCAAGAGTTTGGTTACCGGGAATTTCGCTTCCCAGCGAGAATCTTGCTGGGATCCCGCCGATAACAAATAGAGTCGTTGATTGTATAATCGTCGTAATCAACTAGTTTGCTTCTGTCATCTGTGGTAACGTTGAGGTCCCTGGAGATCCATTGCATGTTGATGCTGATAACGTGAGACAGTAATGGTGCATATTGAGAGCCAACTTTAATTTTGAAAAGCTGAAACTTTGGAATCGATATTCATGATGTGAGCAACATTCTGAATGTCTGTGTGCCAAGCAACGGTCTGAGCACCAAGTGAGTCAAGAAACGCCTCAAAAGATAATCAAAAGGCAAGAGGCTTATGGAAGGTCGAACTCTGTGAACTCTCAAAATCCCACAGCCTGTATTGGATGCGTCCCAGTAAACAATTTTGGTAGGCGTATGCTTTACCGGCCACAAAGGAATGCCTTTGACATCAACAAGATTGTCTTTCCTTAAATTCAATTCATCTAAGCATTCAGGTGTTAAAAAACAGGTGAATTCTAACTGGTGGCAGAGTTAATAACTGCAAAGGTGTTTCTCGTCATAAGCCTGGTGACGTTCTTGACGCAGTTCACAACCGAGATAATTTTTCCGCACACACTTCCAATTTTGCGAACTGTATGCAAGGGACACTGGCAACCCAGACAAGATGATAAATCATCAATAAGGGAAATAATTCTTTTATCCGTAGCTTTGATAAGACATTGAGAGGTGTTAATAACAGTCCCAAGCCAGGTGATAGACTGAGTGGGGTCCCAAAAGGATTTCTCTTTGTTAGGTAGGAAACCAGACTATAGGTCTGAATGGATGGCCCAACTGTAGATCTTAGCCTTCATATGATTAGGGGCCGCCCCTGAGCCATCATCCAGGAACACAACAATGGGTTTACCCGTAGTCCTTCATTTCTTGACCAAAGGCTTCAGGAGCTTTGTAAACAAATATGGGACAGAACTAAGGCCAAAAAGCAAAACTGAAAAATGAAAATATCTGGTACAAGTAATACTCAATGAAAAAGTCCATGCAAATGAGAGATACAGTCTGTGATCTGGAAAAATTTCCACATGGTGATAGCCCGATTTAAGGTCAAACACGAACATGAAATCACGGGGGTTCGAAACTTCCTTCGCAACAGACACGTCCTCACATCAGAACTTGGACTTAAAAAGATATCGATTATTGTGACGAACATACAAAATCTGTCACTTTTTCCCTGACTTCTGAATGGAAACGTTGGGGGTGTAGAAACTTCAGTTATACAATCTAATCTAATAAGCTTGTTTATAGCGTCCTCAACAAAGGCAGATTCCTGCATCGCGGAATTATTATTCTTTGCGACAAAAGGTGGTGGAATTTGAAGCTGTGGAAGCTTGTATCCAAACTCAATGGCGTTAATTATGAAAAAAAGGCACATCAATATCCTTCCAGAACTGAAGCGATATACATAATCTTCCTTTTACTGAGATGGGAACATCACGGGATTTGATTTTGTAGGTGAACAATGTATCATCTAGGAAAGAGGGCTTAGGATGTTGCTATGGCAATGCTTTGAATTCATGGTATTGATCGTGGGGGTTGCTGCATAGTCACTTGGCCTGCTGATTGGTAGGATTAGCAGAGAGAAGGACGTTTGGGCAAGAAGCTCTCCAGTGACCTGGCTTTCCACATGAATTCATTCATTCATTCAGTTTAATTGCCTTTTTACTTAATTTACAGTATTTATAAATGTTTTAATGTGAGGCGAGGTGACCTCTAGAAACCATCAGGCTTTTCGAATAGCAAAGGCCAGGAGATCCGTTAAGGGAAGACTGTGGATTGACCCAAGTAAACAAACTGGGGAGTTGAGCAACGGCGAGCTGTGAATTTCATGAGACAAGCTGGTGAGGTAGGCCAGGTTGACGCTGCAAGCCAAGACCATGAGCAGTGAAATGTTTGGAGGTTCTGGCCGCCCTTGCTTCAGCTCTATAAATCTTCTCATCTTCGTCATCGTCCACTAAGTCTTGATGTTTGTATTCTAAAACAGTTTTCCACCGGTACAGGGACTTGTCTGCCAAAAGAATGAACTTGTGGCGGTCCTTAAGTAAAGACATACCTCAATCTAATCTTCCTTGGTTTTCTGTAAATCTTTGCAATCTAGAGCGACGTTTTGCATCTTCGACAGCCTCAAGGATAGATTTATTGGCTTAAAACTGTTTTTCGTTACTTTTCTTCTTGAAAGATGTTGGAGCTTCATGCTTTAGTCTTTTGATCTCCAACATCTGCTCAGCAGCATTGGGATCACTCAATCATTTTGGACCCGAAATGGAAGTAGAGATTGGGCGACAAACTTTTGCAAGATTAGTCACTTTCAAAGACAATTTGGGTGGATTTAACAGATTAACACAGATGTGGTACTAGACTACGAGTAGTCCCTCTTTTGCTTAGTCCGTCGTGCGTGACGCGAAAGAAAACTGCGAGAAAAAAAAATAGCTGCGCAAAATCCTGGGGGCGAGGAGCGTGTGAAAGGAGGGACTACCGCCTTAGCCCAAGAGTTTGTATTATGCGTTGCTCTCACAATGCAAAAATATGATTGGCTTATGTTAGGAGCGTTGACAACGCGTTGTCAACATTTGAGATACATGTGACGTGTTGCAGGCATGTTTTGGAACCACAGCGAATCGAAGCGTTGGAATCGCCCTTCGCAAGCCGTGGCTGTGATGTTCTTGTGAATCTGCCAACAGGCTTTTGAAAGATTTGAATTTATCAAGTGTTTTGTTGGGCAAAGCTTTCCACCTCCAACCCAACTGCAAGCTCAACAGCATCGTCCAAGTCAGCGAATAGACGAATTCACTGAGCTTAGCCTTTCTGCCATCCATTTTAAAGATTGAACCGGACTTTCACTTCAAACTGGACATTCACCTGAAACTTTCTGCTGCTATCAGCAAACATTTCACCTCAGTTGGATGATCTCCTATGTCAAATACATAATGTAAATTCTCGGTTGAAACTCTGCATTTGAAATCATCGCAATAACTTTTAGATTTACACCTACGGATGCAGCAAAAATCGTTACAAGGTGCCTCATTCGCGGTTCTCTTTTTAAAACGTCTTTGGCAGTTTCACTGAATGAAGATATACTTCTCACGGCATGTTTTTGCCTTGTTACTTGAAGAGTAGTAGAATAGAGCAATTTTATTCAGGATATCTCCCGGGGTTATCGACAACAGGCGATATTAAGAGGACGTCAAGATGAGAAATCCTACACCAAAAAATCACTCGGCCATGAAAGGGCAAACTCTTGGCCTTAGGAGGTAGTCCCTCCTTTCGCGTGCTCCTCGCCCCCAGGATTTCGCATAGCCATTTTTCTCTCGCAGTTTTCTTTCGCGTCACGCACGACGGACTAAGCGAAAGATGGTCTACTCGTAGTTTAATGTGGTACAGATTGTAATTACAGTTGTGATCTTTAAACACGTGATCTTAAAGAACAGTTTGCAGTTGAGCAGCAAAACGTTAGGCTGTTGTTATGGTTAATAAACGGAAACATTAATTTTTAACTGATAATTCAACAGAAGCACCGTCTACGTTGGATTTTCTAGCTTTTAACCCATATGCATAGAGCTTTTTGCAAAAATGCTTTTTTGGACATTTTCAGCCTGGATATGAGCCAATTAGCCCCAATCTACTCAAAAAGGCATTTGCAACATGAAAGCGTGCGTTTCTTTCCTTCTGGCTTGGGCATGCACAAAAATCAATGTTCCAAGTTTTTGGACTAGAAAGTGACCTACATGTTTAGGCTTTTTGTTTTATATATATATATATATATATATATATATATATATATATATATATATATATATATATATATATATATATATATATATATATATATATATATACCTGATGTTTTGAAAACCAGGTCCGAACAGCCCAATAACACCTGGTGCCTAATAGAGTCATGTAAGCAGTGCTTACTAAGTTCCGCACTCCACACTTCATCTAGTGCAAAAAGGAAATGACACTAGAATCTCTGGGCCACCTGTGGATGAATTCAGGCTTAACTGTCATCATATCAGATAAAAGCTGTTTGCAAGCATAACTTAATGACAGCAAACTAAAGTGCCTTGAAATCTCCCCCTCCCCCGGGGGTCAGGTACCACTCCCCACATATCAGCCCCCCCCCCCCCTCACGACAATAATGGAACCTTCTGCCATGGCAATAAACCCACTCAGCTTTAGGAAATTCCATGCACTTTAAGGATTGTGTCGCGTTGGACAGCTAAGTACATACCCAACCGTCACACTGACTTGAGACTATGGACACAAGTTCAAACCGACCCCACCCCCCTGGATTAAGGGCCAGGGACCCCAAAGAGGTATCCACAATTAGCCACACTCCTTTAGATGTCTCCAGACTTTCCGGTAACGGAGCCTCCCCCGGAAAACAATGTGCTACGCTAAGCTGAAAGGTTGACCTGCCCGTCGGCTTGGAGAGGTAAGATCAGTACATTATAACAACCCCGTTGTGCTTACAAAATTTACCTTTGGCTTCAACTTTATAACAAACCAGTTTGATTTTGACGGTGTTGCATGTTTATGATCTACAGGCCCTACCTTCATGTGGAAAAACCAAACTCAAATTGAAATTGAAAACAAGAAAATCCAAAAGACTATTAATCAAGTCAAACTGGTTTGAAAAGTTTACCAACAAAAATAACTTCACAGCACAATTAACAGACCCCTTTTTCAAAACTGCAGGTAGATAAATTTTTGCCTTTCCTTTTTCTCCTTTTCTTATCTTTTTGCTACAGTTGTTAACCTTCTTCTGAGCTTGCTTTCAGTTTAAGAATTTTTGATAAAGCATCACTGA
This sequence comes from Orbicella franksi, assembly GCF_964199315.1. Lineage (NCBI taxonomy): Eukaryota > Metazoa > Cnidaria > Anthozoa > Scleractinia > Merulinidae > Orbicella > Orbicella franksi. The sequence goes on along the minus strand of NC_138155.1, from coordinate 18,058,968 downwards.
GACAGAAAATTCTCACCATGGGATAGCCAAGTGTAGTTGAGGGAAATTTTGCTCGGCGTTTTTCACTCCAATATCTGAGCATTTTCGTGCATATTTCAGACTCAATTGACTCAATCACTGCGATCTAGGTATCAATGGAAAGATCTTTTCGTCTTAAACTGGTATCATAAGTGATGCCAATTTTGGTAAAAGGTGTTCACTTCAGAAGTGGAACAAAGGCCAACGCTCGTCACTGCCGGTTACAGCCAGCACAGGCGTATATGGCTTAAGCAGCAAAAGCAGATAAATAAACTTCAAGTATAAAATCACACGATGTTCTCTCCTCGCACTAATTTCTTTAAGCATCTGCTCGCTTGCATTTTCCACCAGACTGTGGCATTCAGCTTGTTACAATTTGTTTTCTTGCCATGTAATCTACGACCAGTTTGCGATATTCTTGGCATCTTTTAATAGAATCACCAACTTCCCTGCATAGTGAAATTACAAGCGGATGTTATGTAACAAGTCTTAACTGAGTATCAAACAAGATATCTCTTCGCTGTCTCTCAACAACAGGCTGTTAATATCCACATCCAGGTCTGCTGTTCTCTATCCTTTTGATATTTGTTAAAATTAGTGTAGATTTTCATCAATACCATATACAGTAGTTACGGTAGGCTGGTCTTCAAAGTAATCTGTCAATGCATCATCTTTACGTCTGTATCTTGAAAATAACAAATTACATACAGGAGGACACATTTTGAGATTGTTTGTAACCACCTTTTCGCAGATTTAGCTGAAATTTCTTTGAAATGTTCCTAGATAGATGCTTTACTACAGCGTGTCTTTGTTTGTTTAATTTTGATCCAGTTGAAAAAGTATGACTTTGTTTGTCAAAGGGTACCCCAAGCGTTCATGTATCAATCTTTAGAATGGTATAAAAGGAAAAGAAAGCGGTCGGAGACACTTCTGAAGGGCATTGTGTAACAAATCAATTATAATATTAATCACACTACCATGATAATCAAGGCATATGCATGTAAACAAACTTGATAAATGTGAATTCCTCATTTATTAACCTCTCAAGGAATGTATGCTTTAATTTTCAAAGCCTCCCCATGAAAACGCAGGAACTGGTCTAAACTGAGAGGTCCTTTAACAGATATATCGCAATTGCACTTTTAAACAACTGTTCTTTAATTTAGCATCCAGAATGCAGATATGCTTTTAAAAAAATGAAACTTAAAATTAAATCAGTATTTAAAATATAAACAATAGAAAGAAGAACATAATTGGTTTGAGTGGCCATATGAACAGGGTAAAATTATAAAGGGTAATACGGGTTGGGATTTTAGAATGTGGCCATTGGCTGCATTAACGGGGTTCTCCTATAGGAAAATGTACGGGCATAAGTTTGCTTGGAGAAAAAAAAGAGGCGGCAATAATGAGGTGACCATATTAACAAGGTGACTGTAAGGTGGGGTTTCACTGTACCTTAAAGGTTCAGGCTTACAGTACAGCTCAAAAATAATGCACGCTCAAGAACTTTTCGTGTGTCCGCAACCCAGCAACTTCTTGCGGCTTCTTGTGGGTCGCTTGCGTTTGGATCCTGCAAGATGCAAGAACTTCTTTGTGGTTAGAAGTTAAAACTGCAAGAACTTCTTTGGGGTAGGATTTTGAAACAGCAAGAACTTCTTTGCGCTACCATCTTCATTAGCACGCAAAGATCCGTATCATGCGACAAGATGGTACTTGCAAAGTGCCAGGAACGGTCAAATTTATATTTTTCCAGTGCCGACACTTACCGTAGGGAGTATTAAAGCGATAAATTCTTAATTCTTGACAATTTAAACTCTAAAGCTTAGTTCAGACAACAAACTTTTCATGAGCTTAACTTAATTCGAATTTGGACAGACCCAAATTATGAAACGTACTCCTGTTAATTCCGATGATACCAGTAGCTACACTGTACTGTTTGATCGACCTAAGAAATGTTTCGAATAGATGATGGCAGCCGTTCGAACACTGCTGCCTGTTTGCAGTTCAGTGTGAGATTTGAACAAAAGTTGTTCGCTCACAGAGATCACGCAAGAAGAAGAAAACAACGCTTCTGAATGACAATGAATTTGGCATTCAGAAGCAAAACCCAGTGGAGCCCAGGCTAACTACACCATAGTTCGATCTTTCTACGTGGACTGTTTCTTCATGAGCTTCATTATTTGGAGATGTTTGGTGATTGTCGATAGGTGTCATGAACACGTGTGTACAATTAAGCAAGTGCATTTGATATTATTTTCACAGTATAAGCAAACATAAATCCAGATCTGGTCTCAGCTGTTCGAAATATACTTCTTCCCACTGCAGTGACTTATCTTATGGGTAACATTGCAAGCAAGCACTGAGCATTTCAACCACCAACGTGGCACTTGTAAATTAACAGACAGTTTGAGCTGCAGCAACTTCTTGGGCCTTCTTGTGGCTTGCGGTAAGATTCATAAGTTCTTGCGGTTAGATTTTCAACTTCTTGCGGCTTCTTGCAGATAGACTTTCAACTTCTTGCGTTTCAAATGTTCTTTTGGGTAAAAGGCAAAATCATGACATTTTTACTTCTTCTGGCAGCTTGCATGTTCTTGTGGCACAAGACCTTCTTGTGCCACTTCTTGCGCATGCATTATTTTGGGGCTGTACTGTAAGTAACCAGTTACTGCTTCTTTTATATTTTAAGACATATTTTAACAACATAATCAAGGGGAATTGAAATCCTGTATAATATATCTTCTACATTATCTCTAATTATGTCATTTCCATTTACAGCTAGTAATTATGCTGGATTCGGCTTGATGGATGCCTATGGACTAGTCTCCTTGGCAGTGAACTGGACAACAGTAACAACACAACTTACTTGCACAATATCTTATCTTCATGTTGACAGGTGAGTAAATTTGAAAATCTGTTTCAGCAATGGAACTTTTCCTTTTCCCTGACCCAAAACTAACTGTTGGTTAAGAAAAGCAAATGTGGGGTTGGGTCAGAGAGTAGTATCACTAACGTGTAAAGATTATTAACAAGCACAAATAACTTTGTTATTTGTATTTTCCATTAGTTTTTGAAGTCACTTTGAAATCCCTTCATTGCTACCACATACATGAATGTATCCTCATCAGTGTCGATTTTATGAATCAAATGTAAACAGGTAACAATCAGCAAAATTAATTTGAATTGATCAGTCAGGAGAAATCAGGATCCCTCGTAGTTGTCTACATATTTCCAGAAGTTTATACAGTCCTAGTGCATCATAAATTCCCAATCTTTTTTTAATATCTTCTTTTTTTCTTTTCTTGACTGTTTATTGTTACCAAGCAAACCTGTTGGATTAGTCTAAGCATTACTGTTTGAGAGTCTACATAAATACTTCTTCTACCTGTACAATACACTAGAGTTTTCCAACCCCAGGAAATCCTGACAATTCAAATTCAAATTCAACTTCCCCTTCCACACTGCTACAACACAGCAAACCATTAATTTTAGGCTAAGAGAGAAGTTTAAAATTATTCTGCGTTTGACTATGTTGTTGCTTTTAATAATGTCGGCAAAATAGAATAGGAGTTGTAGATTTCGTGGAATTTGTTCAATTTGTAAAATTATTTGGTAGTGAAATTTTTAGGCTCTGACCATTTCTTCAGGTTAGTGATGGAATCTATTTTGCTGCATTCAAGTGTACTTCCTGGAGTGGACTAAACACGCTAATAATTCAATGTTTGTCGATCTCTGATAATTAAAACATTGGTAGAAATGACTCTTTAATGAGTACAGTCAAACCACTTCACAACAGTCACTTTGGGGAGAGAGGAAAGTGGCCATTATAGAGAGGTGGCGGTTATTGGGAGGTAGTGGTGGCATATGACACCTTTTTGGGGTGCAGCATTTTTAATCTTTCAATACTTATTGTAGCAAGTAAATTATATGTAACACAATCCAAATATATTATTGAAACAGAAACCAAACAGAAACAGAGAACAACAACGCATGGTACAGATCCAAGTTTGTGACCTTTTACAGTAGAAAATGTGATTTTGTAGATATGGTTCGTCAGTTGTTAAGTGACCATTGTCTAAGAGGCTATGTTGGCAGTTGTGACACACCATGGTGTCCATTGCCACTGTGGAGAGGTTGCTGTAAGTGAAGGTTCGACTGTATTTGGAGCTAAATAAATGCTATACACAAGATGTGAAACATATTACAATAAGAGATTAATCAAATTTAACAAATCTCTGATTATTTATCTCAGGGTTATTCCTTCGGCCAATGCTCTCCAGGTAACCACCTTGCTGAAGGACGTTACCAATTCCTGTCCAGAGATAAACTTCTTGGAACATGTGCAGGTTCGACTAAACCTTAACTACACAATTAGAGGAGACCTGGAGATTAATCTTACCTCACCTCAGGGAACAATATCTCGTCTCACTCAGCGTCGTCCAAAGGACAATTCTCCGAAAGCAACATACCTGACTAACTGGAAAATTCTAACTTTGCATCATTGGGGTGAAAACCCTTCTGGTATTTGGGAACTCTCCCTAAAGAATTCCCGACTTGACCACAAGAATACAGGTTATAATTTCCATTGCTATTTTATGTATATGTCATGTCATGTTATGTCGATGTTGCTTACAAATGATGGGATTGTTCGAGATCTCACACGCACGGCTGCTTTTTTCAAACATTGGCATTGCCCCATGATCTCCATGACTAGCTCAGGGAAATGGTTCTGAACCCCGGTAAACATCAAAGGAGCAAACAAAGATGCCAAGATTTATGCTGGAAGGTCCACGACCATGCGCAATCTGTTTTTCACTCATACGCTATACATGAATATTATGTAACCAGCACGTTTCTATTGGTTAGTACTCCTCAGTACAGAGTGAACAACTATTGTGTTTTGTGCATGGTCAAGGCCAAAAAAGCAAACAAAAACCTAAAACAAAGAAATTTGTCACGTTTCTTAACCATTTCCCTCTATTAACTATGTTAGGGATGAGGATATTAAATTAAAGTTTTCTTACCATGATGGTTGATAGCGCCAGTAATGAGGACAAGACGACCCGAGAGTGGTGAATTCTGAACGGTTTAATGACAAACACTAGAACTACAACACAATCGCAACAAGATGGCAATCTGAAACACGTGAGAGAGATTGAGCAAACAAAATACGCATGCGCGGCTAACAACACCCGCTGATGCAACCTCTTCTTCCTTAAAAATAAAAATAGGACTAACATGGTCTAAGCCTAACAAAGAATGAGGCTAGTAATAACGGGAAGTTTGTTATCAGTTCTATGATAAGCACAATGTTTCTGAAACAAGTTTTTGGATAAAGGGACAGTCTTGCAGCTTCCAAAAATCATGCTAAGTGAGTTAGTCCAGTATGTATTCTTGCAAATACGCCGGGGGTCTGTGGGTGTTTTGAGGTCTGGACTCTGAGATGGCTGGGTCAGGCAAATCTTGTGCAACAGGCTGCGGGGAGGGTGGGACTGGATCTGCAAGGCTTGTGTGTATAGAAGCAGTGACTCATGGAGGCTCAGACAGATCTGGACTACGTGTTTGTACAAGGTCAGGAGGGGCAGATGGCAGTAGACAAGGTGGAGGTTGTTCAGGGGTCTCCTCTTATTCATCTTCGTCAAGAGTAGGAACAGCTGACAGGTACACCAGAGGAGGGATGGCGGTGGGTACACTGTAACACTCGGTGAGCTTCATTTTGTAAGACATAGCCCAGAGTTGAGGGCCGAAGAACTTCTTAATGAAACACCACTCTCCATCGGTGCTAACGATAATATACCGGTCACGAGCATGGGACTTATCTCGGTCAGATTTCACGTATAACAGGTCTCCAACTTGCAGAGGGATTACGGGAGTGGATGGGCTGGCCACCTTTGGCCTTTTCGCTGTACTGATGGTTGGTTTGGCACACTTGGTGCTTTGCAACGATGTGCTACAAGTCATTGACGGTTATTTCCTCATTGGTGAACTGGTTGAGTTGTGTCCAAAGCTCTCGCAAGGAAAGACCTTGGCCACAGAGTCGCGAGTTTAAATGGGCTGTGGCAACCGCAAGGCTGAGTTCAGTAACGGCCTCTGCCAGGTTCCTGGCGTAAGAGTCCTCTTCCAGTTCCAGTACAGCTTTTTCAGCAACAGGATTTTTGTTGATGTTTTTGATGCGGCCGACCTAAACTGAAACGCCGAGGTGCTGTAAGACATTTGTGTTCTTAAGTGAAACAAATCCTGGTGCAGGGTCAACACGTATGACTGCATGTAGACCATCGAGGGGGTGTATACCCACAATCAATTGGGCAAGGGCATCGTGAAGGGTGCCACTCTTTTTATCGGGTACAAGGCAAGATACAGTGTAGGTGGTGGTAAACTCTCTCAAAAGTAAGATGAACTGGCGATAGTGCCTGATGATATCGGCTGCAAATGACACACCTACAATTTCGAGTGGTTCCTCTGATGACTGGCTGGCAAGGGAGCTTGGGAACTTCTGGAGTGAGGCACAGTTGTGGCAGGAATCAGACACGCAGGTGATAGTAGTACTTATATCTAGGGGTGGAAAAGTGACGCTGTATGACCATTTGAAGTTGGTGTTTGGAAGGGTGGTCTAATTTGATGTGAAGATGTTTTCCAGTAGGATATTGTCGGGGTCAACTTTGAAGCCATCAGAAAAAAAACAGACTGGAATGGGGAGCTTCTGCATCGGCGGGAGGGTGATGGGTGGGATCTGACTGGAGGAATTGTGTGATGCACGGTTGTGGTGTGACGCGCTTGGCAGAGGTGTTCATGGCGTTGGACTGTCTTTGGCTTAGTGGTGTTGTTGACTATACGCACTCTATTAGCCACTGCGTCTGCAATAAGGGGCTGAGGCCAGAGGTGTGAGCCTTTGGAGCATTTGTTGGACGGTACGTCGGTACGGGCTTCTATGGCTAGGGTGCAGTCATGGCCTAAGTCAGGGGGTACGTCCATTTCAGGGTATTCACCAGGAAAAACAATGGTAGTAGAGGTGGTCGAGCGCAGTTCGTAAGATTGGGCACGACAAACTACATGAGCATGTGGGCTGCTGGGTGTCTCTGAGTGGTAAGAGACAAATTCAGGGTCTGGATCAGAACCTGTCCCTTTGCTGGGCAAACTGATATGTTGTTGGAGTTCATAAATGGTGTTCCAGCGAAAATGTCGCCATCCAAATCTTCTACCACGACAGCATGGAGAGTGAGGCGTTTTTCAGCTCAGGAGACGGTGAGGTGGGTCTCGCAAACAACAATGAGTGGTGTAAGTCCATCTGCTTGTAAGGCCTGTTGAGATGTTTTGACAATGGGAGCTGCAATGCCATGGGCCACAGAGGCCTTGATCATGTTGGTTTCGGCACCAGTGTCTAAGGTGAGCTTGAGCGACTGGTGTCAATCGAAGGCGATGAAATGGGGAGATTGTTCGGTGCTCACACGATGCAAGACAATCCTGGTTGAGGGGTGGGTTGGAGACACTAGGTCTTCTGCCTTAGGTGGGCTAAAGAAATCAGAGTCACTGGTGTTGTCGTCTTTGTCGAGGTTGCTGATCAGGTGTGCTTTAGCGAGCAACGAGAGAAAGAGCACAAGGGGCAAGACCGGACCTGGTGCTTAGTTACTGGCTTTTGTGGTGTGTTGTAAGGAGCCCTCGCAGAAGGGAGTTTGAGCTTCGATGCCGTTGAGCGCAAGATCTTAGCATCAGCAGGGGTATGGATTTCCTCTAAGAGAGAATCCAATGCTTGGGAAATTTCAGGCTTGAGAGATGCGAGAGACCTGGACCTGAGCTCAGTGCCATAGCGTTGCTTTATCAGACTGGGGAGGTCAGAGTGGACTAATGTCAGCCAAGTTAGTACAACCAGATTTTGTAGGGTTGGAGACATTTCCTGGTCAGAACCAGGGAGCTCACCATGGTGTGAGATATTGCCATTTGCTAACAACAGATTGTCTTCAATGAAGGACATGAGGCATTGATACAAGTCCTCAGGGCGCTTGTCAGGAGTGAGTTTGATGTTGTTGAAGTCAAGGAAGTGGATGCCAGTCGACTGAAACCCGTAGTGAAGATGAATCGCTTGCCAGATGGAACTCACGGAGTTCGAGTTCTTGATGATGGTGTTGCGAGAAATTGCAGGGCAGTAATTAGCAATTTTGCGTAACATTAAGTCAAGATGAGTGGACTTTTGTCCTGCAGTCCTGCAGGCCGCTTGAGGTACGGAATCGGCGTCATCCTGGAAGCCACGTAGTGGAGTGCCGGGGGATTTCTCCAGCCATGTCACACCATCAGCCAGGAAGGTTGCAAAGTGGCGATCGAGCAAAAGGGTGTATTGTAGATTTTGCCTCCAGGCTTCGAACGACGTTATGGTTTCGTGTTTTGTAAGGGACCACTGTTTTGGTGCTGTTGCATTCATGGTAGTCTACAGATATGGAAGAACAAGGAAATGTGTAGGTAGCTTGATTGATGACCGCAGGAGAACAGCTATTGGCTAAGCTGCTCGCTATTTCCTTGTGTGGAAACGGGTGAAGAAATCCATTACTGAGCTGGCTTTGTCTCTCCGTTCGAGACGTGGATAAGATACTGCTGCCACCACCCCGGTAATGAGGACAAGACGACCCGAAAATAGCGAACTCTGGATGGTTAAATGACGCTACAACACTAGAACTACAACACAATCACAACAAGATAGTGATTCAAAACACACGAGAGAGATCGAGCAAACAAAATACGCATGTGCGGCTAACAACACCCGCTGGCGCAGGGCAAAACAATGCACAAAATACTGGCAAGACACTGCAAAAGGAACTTGTAATGTGTGAAGTTTCCAAATTCTTGGGTCATTGATATTTTTAGTGAAATTTCATGATCAAAACATGCAATGATCGACTGAAAACTGCCATCAAACGCAGTCGAAACAGCAAACATCACGGCTGTAATGACAAATAATTTCAATAACAATGTTTTGCATAACGTGTCCAGGTCTTTTTTCTCTTGTATTAATGAGCACTCTTGGAAAAGGGAGTTCAAACCATTTATTTGCGTGAGCTCTGTGACACGAAATGATGGGAACTGTTGAAATATTCCTGTAGATTTCATGGTGCACAGTAAAACCGCAAATTAAATTAGACTTTAAGGAAGGACATTGGTTCATATCAAAGAATTTTTGCCGGGTCAAGCAATGTTTACTCTCAGTATAAGAAAAAATGACCATATGACACTCAAAAACTGACAAACCTTTTCTTTAATTGATCGATGTGTGTGTAATGTAGTCAGTTTTATTATTGAAAGGTAAGTAACTCTCATCAATGTCACAACCGACTGTATGTGAGTGATTTGTAAAGTAAAGCACAAATACCGTTGTTGGCTTTAAACTTGTTATTTAACATATATACAGACTTTTGAACAACAGACAACCCCTTTGACTTGAACTGAAGCAAAGGTCATCATACCGTCAAGTCATTGGCCCCATCACATTCTGTATTTTATACCATGCCATAGAAAATACAGCCAATCAGAATACAGGAAAGCCATGTATACTCAACAGTATTTCATCCAACCTCCCTATTCTGCGCTGCATTGATTCTGTTGGCCACTGTATTCTCTACGGCCATGGTATAAAACAGTTACAGTGTATGCAACACTTTCACATAGTATATACCACAGAGTATCCAACGTGTCACTTGTATTTTCATGGCATATACACGAGCCAAGTGCGTATACCGTGAAAATACAGGTGACAAGGTGGTCCCTAATACTGTGTCTGCACACCATGTTACTCTTTTTTCTGTATTTATTTTCCATTGGCACGTATAAAGTGTGTGATAAACCTTAGAATGGAGGGCAATTTTGGAATTTAATTGCTATTTTTAACAACTCAGCTCTAATGAAGGATCATAAATATGAGGGAATTACACCCTAACTGTTACTACTGATTGGCAGAAATGAGGCTTATTATATCTACTGAAAACCGTTTGATTTTTTTATATTCTTTTAATGAAGGAATGCTGTTTGACTGGTCTCTGATAATATTTGGTACAGCAACAGATCCTCTCAAAGGCAACCCTCATGTTTCAATTCCGGTAATGACGCCCAAAACAACTCCTCGACAACATACAACATTCACACCGGGGCAGGAAAGTGATACAGAAACCACGCTTTCAGGTACAGTAAAGCAATTGTATACTAAAGAACCACTTGTAAATATGGAGAATCCGGTGTCAGGATTGGAAATTTGAATTTGCTTTTATTGCGTCAAAAAGACCCTGTCAATGAACTTTTCTCGGAAATATGCTTTAAAAGTTGCAGCAAGTCTCACAGTTTAGTGAAATTTAGTGAAGTTCGAAGCACTGGTTAATCAACCATGATCACTGATGGAATTTATGAAAAAATTGAGTATTTTCAACAGGCAGTACAGAATGAAGGAAACTTGCCTTGATTTCAGATTCATACAGTTTTTAATTTTACGCTTTTTATAAGTAAATATGTCTTGCTTTATTTATTTTACAGTTTGAAAAATACAACCATCATGATATAATTTACCAGATTCAAATAATTTGTTTGAAAGGGTCATAACTCTTCTAATACATTGGCTTTCAAAAAGAGCAAAATTTTTGGATGGCAAAGCATTGTTGAGCTCAGACAATTTTAATGCAGATCTAGGGTGCGCTGTTGGGATGGCTTAGGTGGTTGTCGTCTGCTAATGCGCTTTAAAAGTACTTATAATATAGCTAGGACCCTGCGCGCGCTCTGATTAGTCCAAAACCCATGTTTTATCAGAGTTTATAAAATAACTGAGATACTACGCACGCTCTGATTGGTAAATAGAGTTGCTAAACCTATGTTCTATTGTACTGGTAGACCACGGTTCCCGATCTAGGGCAGCTCTACGCGGGAACTAGAGAACTCGGAACTCTAGCGATAACAAATGTAATAAACGGTTTTGCCTTTCACTGGCTGAGATATCAATAACACGAATATCTTTTCGTTCAACATAGAAATTTGCAAAGAAAAAAAAGGACCAGAAGTTGGCCGTCATATAAAGCTTTATCTGTGTTTTCCACGGCAAAAATTTTACGCCGACTCCGGTTACGTTTGAGATTAAAATTAAGGAAGGTTTAAATCCTTTTTTCGGTGCTTTCCACGGTCTGTTGAGGACGGAGTCAGCTGGGCTTGACTGATCAGTTTGGGTTGTGAAAAAAGCAGGGAAAATATTTCTTTCTATCAGACATTTTGAGTTTAAATTCAATGCATACATGCATAACACGATAAATGAATTTGGTTTCCATAAGCTTAGCTTTCAAGCAATAGTTTTCATTTAGCAAAATACAGAGAAACACGGACTTCATAGCCTTCAGCATACAGTGTAAGTAAATAAATTCTGAATAAATTTCGGAAGCAGTGTTTCTATAACTAACCTTCATTCCATTCGCAAAACTTTAGAAAGCTTTCATTAAACACTGCGTTGAATCACTTCGCCAAGCACATGAAGTTTGGACTACTTGCAAACTTTTTGTACAGCCTTTTACTTTCGTGATGACCGATTCCACCTACGAATCCCTGCATTTCCCCATCAGAATACTTTTGAGTTAATTAATATTCTTTTTGCCTTTCACCGATAACCTTTTCCTTTCCTTTCTTAAAACTTTCTTAGTGTGTATTGCTCCAGTGATTTGGTTTAAAGTTGGTTTACAAACTGCCGTTTATTAAAATTCTTTAAAAACTCTATAAACACCGTGAGAACTAAAATGAAAGATACAAATAAATTACAAATTAGCTTGCGAAAATAACAGGATATAAATACATTTCACATGCTTCGAAAGTTACAAAAGTGAAAGGAGAAAACTTAAGATCGATTTAAAGTAACGGTAAAACGATGTCGTATACAACTTGACTTTGTCTAAAACCTTAAGACTGAAATTTACAATTCACAAGCGATGAAACTGAACTTAAACGACTAAAGATATAAACCGCTTACATAAACAAACTAAAATTGCGTAAAAAATAATTATCTTGGTGCTGCCTTGATCACCAGAACAACGATAAACTTAGAGAAACTTGTTAACTTTCGGTGAATTAACAGATCTCGCATCAACTGATCTTGCTAACGAAAAAACTACTCTTTTATAACGCTAGTTGGGTGTCGCGGCGCTACGCGTGTGCTTTCGCGACACCACAGAACTTACTAGAAAGACCTAGAAACAAGGGTAGCATACACGTGAAACAAATACGCATGAAGAAGCCTTAAATAACTGAATACACATTCAAATAAACTTCCAATGACTTAAAAATAGTACTCTCAAGGCTACAACGTATAGTAATTGAGCATAAAACAGCTTAAATTAGAAACCCGTTGAAAACTTGCGCAATGTTGTGCATGCAAATTTGTTGCCGAAGCGCGCCCCGCTTCAAGTGTCGTACATCGCGAGCGCACAAGTTAAGGTCATTCCGCTGAAATAGAACCTGCACTGAGATTTTTGTGAAACTTTGCCTATCGATTGTTTATATTATAGGAACTTAAATTTTGAAATAAAAATGAGGGGTCCCCATGTTCGCTTAAGAGCAAAAGCACCTTGTTTATACCCATATAAATCCTTATAATAGCACCATGATTATAGCTACGATTGCTTGCTGAATTCACGTTTCCGACGATTGCTTTTTGTTCTACACTGAGAATTGGTCCATATTTATTTTACACAGAGAAATTTATTACTCAATTCAAAACAACAGAAAAAAATGATAGGTCACCATACTCGTTTGCGAGAAAATGACGATTTACCTCTATGGTGAGGTCCAGCTGTAAATAAAGAGCCGCCATTTTTTAATGCGCGAGCGCTAATCACGCGTGAAATTATGCGCAGTAGGGATGCGTAATGCAATACTGGGGAATGACCTTAACTGCTGTAGCTACAGTGTGAAATTTTTTCGTCACTTTGCTCTGCGGATTTCGTGTCCGGCACGGAGTCTATGCTTTCATTCTTTCAGTCGCTGTGATTGGTTTGTCGCGTCATCTCATGAATTTGATGAGAATAAGCAACTTGATTACGAAAGGCAATAAATTTTCCTCTTATTGGCAGGCTTTTTCCATAGTTATTTCATAAAAGCGATAGAGCACTCTTTCTATGGGTTTACCGGCGCAATAAACCACTTGGGATGTTGGGAGAACACTCGAAAAGCCTGTAAATCACTCGCCTGACGGCTCGTGATTTACAAGCTTTTCTCGTGTTCTCCCAACATCCCGCGTGGTTTATTGCGCCGGTAAACCCATAGAAAGAGTGGTCTGTTGCTTAAATAAAACAGAAAAAGCGTGTCTTATTGTTTTTCGCCACATTACCTCTATATCATAAATCGAATAAAGAAGCTGACGCCGTGTATTACACTGTGATAAAACACTCCGGACATTTGAGAACACTCAAGAAATGTAGAAAACACGAGCCGTAGGCGAGTCTTTTCTACATTTCCCTCATGTTCTCAAATGCCCGTCGTGTTTTATCACAGTGTAATACACAGCTTAGGCTTCTTTATTTGTTAATTAACCGCTAAGACCCTAATAGTCTAGTAGTTAAGGCCGCAAAATTTAGGGAATCGTGCGTTTTTTGATAAAAGCATGAAAATTCCCACAAATGGCAGGCAACAGCTGCTTTACAATTCTGGATATAGAGGCATCCGTAACAATTGATGTAACAAGAATAAACGGGTTTTTATTTAAAATGTTAACGTCAGCATTTTTCCTTGATGCGGTGAGTGTAGATATAACTACAATTTTATCATGTGTTAAACACTCAAATGTTAATAAAGTGTGTTATTTAAAGTCTCACTAATACCAAAAGTAATGTTAAAAATGCTTATCGAGCATTTTATTGTTACATTTCTCGCCTATATTCCAATGTTTTACTTGGTTTTTTAACATAACTTCTGGCGACCTGAAGATGCCTGTTTGCATTCATTTTTTTGTTAGCATTCATAAATCCATGTTTTCAGAAACACTTGTTTATACCATGCAAAGCTTACAGTGCTGTCTGATGCATACATATACACACTATTGGCACTTACCTATTGGTAGCAATCTCCGCCACAGGCAGACAGAGCGGTACACTGAAGGTTTGCCTTTGTACACATGCACAAGCCTCTACATGCCTTCTGACAGAAACAGTGGATTAGCTTGTATCAGCTTTGCTGGGCTTGTGGCAAAGTTGTCCACACTGGTTTTCATTGGCTGTCTCTCTCCCGTCCCCACTCAGCTGGACTTGGAAGTTCTGGTAGTGCAAGGTGTACTTGGCTCCAGACATGGCCTCCTTAATATGAAGCTCGGAGGGTATGCTGCTTCAGAGCTGCAGGGGTTGGAGGAACTCTATCCAGGTTACGAGAATTCTTACAGAGCAGTTGTTGCCGAACCTCGTCAGCTCTTTCAATGTTTCTTGTACAGACATCCGATAGCTCACTGGGTGTACTAGCGATTTCCAGGAATGAGTTGGTAACGTCAGGAAACACATTCTACGTGTCCCACGCATTCTTTTTCCTTTTTCCAGTAAAGAAGGACACAGTGTCACAGAAGTGAACACGTGGAATACTGGCAAAGTTTGGCTCTTCTGTGGATCAAGTGACCAGGCAATTTCCTGGATTGGGTAATAAACAGCTTTCCCGTGCCAAAAGCAAGCCAGACTTCTTTGCGAGGAATTCTCTGCATCTGCGAGACAACCAGAACGAAGAAATCTGTATCGACTGTCATTATCATGATTCATTGGTGTTCCTTGGCGGCACCAAGAACATGCAAAAACATACGATTGCCCGCTTCTTCATAGTTGCATGGCTGAAGGCCTTCTAGACTCTCTCTTGTTGTATTGCTCATCTTCTTGCGTGCCATCTGTACTGTACACGTCTTTGCCTAAAACCTCGATGCCTCTTACAGTACCTCCTGAGCGAGCAGTCGGAAAAGCTCAGTCTTGCTATCATCAATGCGCAAAAAACTCTTCCAATTCGATGGAATTCTCATTGTTGGCCCAACATGCCGATGAGCTTCACAACCTCTCTTCTCTCTTCTCTCTCCTCAGGCTGTCTGGTTTGTACGTATCCCATACGGAATCTATTCTCTGTGCTGACTGTAACTGTCCTAGAACATATGGCACAAAAACTGTTTGGACGTAGTCCTTGAATGTACTTGATGTTTTTGAATGGAGCATCTGTACTACTACAGCGCCATCTAATATTTCACATGATTCACAAAACTCAGAACCAGAACTCCCTATGTCCACATTTATGAGTGCATTTACCCATCCACTTTCATCCAGAAACTCCTTGAGAGCATTGAATGCCGCGATTTCTATATGCAGCCCCCCCAAACATAACAACATATCTATCTTCGCCATGTGTTTCAGGCATGTTCCGCTGTATCCTGACTATAAGATGTAAACTTTAATTTGTTTCGTAGTTAATTATTTGTTTATTTATTTATTTATTTATTTAACCCAGGCAACCGCAAAAACAAGATACGCTCTGAATTTTGTGTGTTTGTTTTTTTAAATTTGTCGATCATCCCTTAGCTAGCGGAAGTAATATTTAACAATTATTCAACGAAGTGGAGGTGAATACCACTTTCACCGACACTGAGGTGAATAATTGTTTTAGGATATACCACACAAGCTGAATAACTAGCGGACCAAAGAGTAACTTTATTTGTTTAGGAGTTACTTTATTCGAAACGGGAAGCCCTTTTGTTTTTCTTCGGCTGCTCGAAGGTGAATAGTACTTGGTTTATCACCTCGGAGCTAGCCAATCAGCGCGTTCGAAAAGAACTATTCACTTGTGTGGTATATACTAAATTCAGATATCGCTTTGAAGTACAAACGTTTATGATAGAACGGTCACGTACGAGATGATTATCAGTATGTGCATCGGGTGGTCGGTAGAATTCATTCAACGGAGTGATTGGAACAACTCCGCTTCTAATTGGCTGCATAAAATAAGCTTCTTGTCTTTACATTATATTTTCGTTAAAACACAGATTTTTTGTTTGGAGAAGTAACTTGTCAGCAATAAGGATACCGCACTAGTATAGACAAACACAAATGTCAGCGAGAGGGACTTCCTTGAATGACTTCACTCTTTAATACTGTAATACACCATCTGATGGTGTAATCAGTACTAATTCACTTTAGTTCTCAGATGTACTTTTGTCAGCTATAAATTTCCAAACAACTAGACGCTTTGCTGCGTGTACCCAGGCAGTCGTTATACTGAGAAGCACTAGCTATATTTCAATTGAGCTAAATGTATTGCATTTGAAGTCGTACGAAATTCAGTCGAATCGATGTGCTCAAGCTATTCTGCTTTTGATTGCATTTCCTGGAATCGAGTAATAGCTTATTACTCATGTACAGGTCTTTAAGGCAAGAAATGAGTTAAGGTCTTTATATCAGCCTATAAACGTTTCAGTCTATTTTCCTTAGCCTTTGTCGTTGTTATTTGCGTTTCTCAAGCAAACGAGACATTTTGAATTTCAGACTTATGGCGGTGCGTGACATAGACCTACGAACACGTTTGTCAAAAAACATATATTTATCTCGTGATTTTTAGCTCATTCAGAAGTTAAAGCATTAAGAAAAGTGCTTATGTAAATGCTTGTTGTTCAGTACAGATAATCAGTCGCCTAGATAGCCAAAGTAAGTTCCAGATGTTTACACTATTTTCCGGCCGCAATGTTGGCGTACCACGGAGGTACACCAACATGGCAGCTCCATACTGGGCTCTGTAAATTTGTGCAAAATATTTCGACGAATATCTGGGCTTGGGAAAAACACAGACTTTAAAATTAGAGAAGTGTCATCTTTATTAACCTCCTATAACATCACAATTTCTTGATTTTATCCACTAAATGGTTTTCAAATAATTTCTTATTGTGTCAGGATTGCGTGACAGTGCAAGCCAAGAATTGTTTTGCTGGGAAAGCATAATTCGCTACATGGGTTTCACTCTTGTAACGACACATAACTCTGTTACAAGAAAATAACAAGAGAATATCGTTTAGTTCGAGATTTTACCTTTATTATACTTAACGAAGTTTCTCAGAGCGTTTTACTTAGGTGTACTCGAACAGATACATTCGTAAACAAATTCTCTAACCTTTCTGCTCTTGTTGCTCAGAAGTTCTTGACTTCGTGCTGGGATTCTACTTGGTTCACGATCACGTCTAAAAATACGATGACGCTTTTGAAGATGCTCTTTATCAAGCTGAAGAGTTGATAGCCCCGGTTGATGGCTCCTTTGGTATAACATGATTCTTGATAAATTCACCCAAAATGTTCGCTCGTAAATTGATCTCTCGTAAGGCTTGCAGACCGACCCGTTGCGAAAACGCTTAAAAGTCCTTTAGTGTTGGTCTACCGCGAACGGTGTGTTCGTTTGTATGTGATTTCATCGCCCTAGAAATCAAGGAATCCGTGCTAACTTTTCACGACGGCAACTTCTGTAAATTCCATGTGCTGTACGCATGCAGGGGTGACGCATGCGCGTTAGAGACCAGACGGCGATTTGTGACTGAACGAGGAAAAGGAAAAAAAAAAAAAAACGGAGCCGAAATTTAAACCCAGGCCTCACTGCCTGGGTAATTATTTCATGCGTGGCGACCTCGAAAGACAAACTGCAGCGAAGTTTTGGAAAAAGATATACCCAACCAGTGTTCATTCTTAGCAAAAATAAAAGAGAAAAGAAAACAGAAAAAGGAAAAAAAAGCTCTCTGTACCGGGTTTGAACCGGTGACCGCGGGACGGTAAACCAATACTACACTCCCGCGTCTTAACAACTGAGCTATAGTAACATGGCAATATGAATGAGCCTAAAAAATGCAAAAACACATGGCAAATTACAGAGGTGTCAAACTCAACGAGTCGACATGCAGATAACACGCAGACCTATGACCTAAAAAAATTTGCCACAGCACGATCTAACGGCTCAACTTCACTTAAAATTCCTCCTTATTACACAACATGAAGTGCCCTTCATGAACACGAGTGAAGCGACAAGAAAGGTCGAGTGACCGAACAGAGAACGGCAAATGTACAAATGTCACGAACCGTAGAAGTCGTGTAGGCTAGTCAACCCCATTTTACACTGATATGATTATTATGGACGTGCCCCGTTCTACATCGCGCAAGACATAGCAGCACTCAACTAACGTCAAGGAGCTTAAAGCAAAAAATACGTACTCAATGTATAGCATCAACCCCATTTTAAAGAGGGGGTTTGCAAAAGAACATGTGCGTTAAATCAAAATAGCTCCAAATTGCAGATCAACCATCGAGTGCCTAGAAATCTAGAAAAAATGCCGTCAAAGAAACACACAATAACGAGGTCAAGCTTCAAAAAAGTAAGGATCGAAAAGTACATTACGCCATTGGCTAGCTGTCATAGCCAATAGAAATCAGACATGTTCTATCCGTCACAAGGGTACACACCACGAGAAGTTTGTGCCAAGCCGCAGAATGTCTTGCATTCTCACAAAGGTACGAGTTGCGCTAGCAACTTCAGATGTACAGAATATTTTAGAAATACCGGCAACTGATGAGATCCACATGGAGGATCGAAACCATGGTTTTGCCTGAACTAAGCCGAACAATGGCATATAAAACACGCAAAACAGTCAACAGGACTTGCGCGTAAACAGCTACATTTGAATCATGTGGTGCCAGAACAACCAAAGGAGGAATAAACCTATACATCGAACAAGACTGAGAAACATAAGCTCGAGCAGATAGCTGCAAGAAACATAAGAATGTCACTAGACAAACGTATAGCTTTCTCAAAGTAAAGCTACGGCGTCTCCGAAGGAAATCGTACGAGAACAAATATGATATCCGTGATAAGGATCTACCTACTGTGCTTGCAAACAGTTCTAATCACAGCCGGGCCCGGCGTCACAATATAGAATGCAAGTAAGCAACATGTTCACGGTAAATTTCATATTTTGTCCCTCAAAAGCAATTTCATGGAGACTTATAAAAGCATATCTTGCAATAGAAATGAGCCTAAAAAATGCAAAAACACATGGCAAATTACAGAGGTGTCAAACTCAACGAGTCGACATGCAGATAACACGCAGACCTATGACCTGAAAAAATTTGCCACAGCACGATCTAACGGCTCAACTTCACTTAAAATTCCTCCTTATTACACAACATGAAGTGCCCTTCATGAACACGAGTGAAGCGACAAGAAAGGTCGAGTGACTGAACAGAGAACGGCAAATGTAGAAATGTCACGAACCGTAGAAGTCGTGTAGGCTAGTCAACCCCATTTTACACGCAATTATTTAGATTTTAAGAACTGCGCAGAGGCGCTTTACAAAATTGCGAATTGCTCAGCTATGAACAAATCAATCCAAAAACCAAAAGAAACCAGTGTTATTGTTTGCTAAAATTCAGATCTGTAGCTTTGATACTCAAGCTAGAAAAAAGTAGTTGTTACATTACAGACTTTGTATCATACAGAGATGATGTTTGCATAATTTCATGCCTATAGTTCAAATGCTAAAGCTAGAAGAAAACGTCTGTTAAATTACAGAGAATGTATGGGCATGTTCACATAACTGCAAATTTCACGGCTATTAAAAGTTAAATCCAAAAACAAAATGAATAGTTTAAAGCCTATAAAGAGATGATACAGGTAAAATATCATATCTATAGCATTAATATTCAACTTTGAAAAAACCTTTTTCAAATTACAGAGCATGTATGGGAACGCAATCACAGAATATGTATTGGCACGTTCACATAACTGCGAATTTCTTGGCTATAAGAGATTTACTCGGAAACAAAAATGATACCTTTAATACCACTCATATAAGGATACTTTTCACCAAATATCAGAAGCCATACAAATTATTTCAGAGCAATTCTCCAGGAAAGTGAAGCAAAGTTGGAAATGAAAAATTTTAACCCCCCTTCAATTTTTGTATGGAAGTAGGTTACCTTGAGGGATAAACAAAAACAACCATATTTGGATCGGCAGATTATCGTTGCCATGGTAACGGCACTAGATGACGTCGGCCTCAAGACCATGGTTTGAGCAAAAGTTTCACTCTCAAAAAGTAAAAGTAAACGAGTCTGGTTCTCGGGTTCATTTGAACCAATTCAAATGAAATTCATACAGATGGTAGAGCCACTCTCTCAGTTTATAAAATTTGCCCTTAAAGTATTTTGGGTTTTATAAACAAGAAGAAAATGCTCGTCTTACTATGTTCCCTGTCAGCCATTTAGACAAGCAGGAAAAACAAGCACAACCATATTCGTAATTTCTCCGAAAGTACTCTTTCCACATAAACTAAATTAGCAGCAGAGATTACACAGATATTGACGTTTCTAAATATCATAAAATCAATTTGGGGAAAACTATATTCTGGCCATGGGTGCTGAAGACACCTGGGGCAAACTGCAAAAAATTGTCAAATTGGTAATTTTGAGGGCTCTAGTATTTGGCTCAAACAGGCTTTAGAGGGATAAAATCAGCTTTAAAAGTATCTTTTATCATCTTGTCTGTTACCTACATTTAGTTAATAGGGTTTTGGCCAACGAATTTGATGTAATATAAATTGATACAAAACCTACCTTGAAGGTTTGGGAATTTCTTCAGGATGCTTTCGTGGCGTGGTTCTCTCCAGTGTCTCTCCTTCGCTCGCTCCATTTTCTTGACCAAATCTAGCGCTGACTCTAATCTAACGGTTACTCCCATCGAATACCCAGTTTACCGTGTTTCAGACCAGAGATGATGATACAAGAAGCCCGCATACACTTGACAAAGAATAGTTGAAAGGTCAAAACATGGTCGTAATACTTGCGATTTCTGTCGTGGAGCACCGAAATTCATCAATATTATCCAACCAGGAAGTAACGTAAATGTGTCGAGATCAATGTACAAAGCAAATGCATGCCTTTGAACAATCCAAAGTAACGTCTATGGCTAAAATCGAGTCAGATATTGCGATAGTCGATAAGTCAAGAATGGTGAAGAACTAATGCGTAGGCCGGAAGTCCGAGAAGCACGACTGCTGACCGGATGTAACACAATGTAATGGGATGTAACACCGGATGCAAGTTTAATGATATCCTCTTGTAATGGGGTTGTTTTACAATGGCTATGGTGAAGAAAGCCAAACCAAAAACTAAAAAAAAAAAAAAGAAAACCGAAGAACCGAATAAAAGCATCAAAGAAAAATTAAACGTTGAGCAATCTCATACGCTGGGAAACTTAAGGAACAAGGTTGAAATGTTTAGATGCAAAGTCTAACTCGGATTCATACGCACCACAGGGACCACGTTGAATTTTATTTTTTGTTGAATGGGTACAAGTGCAATCTGCATTTTTGGCACGCACAGCATGAATTTCCCTTTTTTGCATAGCTGTATAGACATACCAAATTTGGCAGAAGACAGACAGTGTTCGAACGTCCAAGAGTTCTTAGAAAAACTAACTTTCTTGTTCTCATTCAAGCCTGCACATCATTTGTTGTTAACGGAAACCTGAACATATTTTAACACCTGTCAGTACTCCTGGATTTATTGTAGTTCAACCAAGAGACGATAAATGGTATCCTCTCTTATACAAACTTGATCCAGTGTAGTAAAGCCAATGGAGGTAATCAGGTTGCGTAAAACGATCAGTGAAGTGCTTTTCTTTTGTCCTCTTTATTCACCACTGTATTAAAACAGTCATAAAAGCGGATCAAAAGTGGTCCTTTTATCCCTCTATCAATGATATATTGTACCAAAAATATCTAAAGAAGAGACAATGCCATTGCGATAATGTCGCTTTATCTGAAGCTACAAAAACAAACAAACGAAAAGCACGTATATCGCATTTTAAAAGTACATCCAGTCAGCAGTTCTGCTCCTCGCATTTCCGGTCTACATACGTTGGGTCGTAAACAACGATTTCTTCGCTTCTCAACCATGCACCACGGAATGTACGGCTCAATTTAGCCAAAGACTTAATTCAGAATCATCGCAGACACGCATTTGCTTGGCTGTGATCTTGATGCATCTATTTAACTTCCTGGATGGATTGTATTGATGAATTATTTCGATACTCGACGCACGACTGTGTTTGACCTGTTGGACTGTTCTTTATTCGGGTTAATGCATCATCATCTTTGGTCTAAAAGTACATGTTCGGTGAGGCTAGCCAGTTAGATTTGACCTATCCGCTAGAGTCTGCAAGATTCGGTCAAGAAAATGGAGCGAGCGAACTGAGGAGAGACCCATACTATACGACAAAAGCATCTCGAAGAAATTCCCAAGAGTTGCTAGGTAGGCTTTGTTTCAATTTATATTTCATCAAATTCGATGGCCAAAACCTAATCAATCAAATGTAGATGACAGATACGATGATAGAAAATACTTCTGACGCTGATATTCTCTATCTAAAGCCTGATTGAGCCAAACACTTGAGCCCTCAAAATTTCCAATTTGGCAATTTTTTGCAACTTGCCTCGGATGTCCTCAACACCCATGACCAGAATATAATTTTCCCCAAATAGATTTTATGATATTTAGAAACTTCAAAATTTATGTAAGCTCTGCTGGTAATTT
>NC_138155.1:18008879-18031379 GCF_964199315.1 Orbicella franksi | reverse complement strand
CGAGGCTACTTATCTTAAGACAAGGCCCCAAACGACGAGCTGGTCTAGCTTCCGAGCGAGAAGCCAAATCCTTAGACGAGAGTCTCGACGAAGAAGCCGCGCGGAATGCACAGGAGGAACCGCCTCCTTTCTCGTCAGAACGGACACCACGACGCTTCTCTTTATTGATTTTTCTCTCGACTCTCCTTTCGGCCCGATAAATTCCCTTCTCGTCGTCGGAGTCGGAGGCGAGTTCGTCAGACAAATATTCGTTAACGGTCGCCCATCCAAATTCGCTCTTGTCAGCTAGCTTAATGGCTTTAACACGCTTGGAAACTAATTCAGTACCTGAATCCAGGGCAACTTTAACTTTCTCGTACGATTTCTGCTTGAGAGCGTCAGATGCCTCGTCTAGTTTATCCAGCATCTGGAGAGAGTGATCCAACTGCTGCTGGTTTCCTTCCCTTTTGCAGGTATATTATTCGCGCCGAGCTCTCTTGACTGCTTGTTCAACGGACGAGCTGCTCTCCTCTGAAAATCGCTTTGTGAAATCGCTAAGCCGAGATTCAAAAACCTTAGTGAGGTTATCGGTTAAAGAACCCATCAATTCAGAAACGGCAGACTGTATAGCAGCACCAACAGAAGGATCTAAAACTCCATCGTTCCAACTAGAACGTGCCCTAGCTTCCTCAGAGTCGCTCATGCTAAAGAACAGTGGAGTAGCGTGTGGCGTTAGCAGACCCGAAGGAAGATCACTAACTGACAACAGCTATATATACGACATGCAATTAATGCGTATTGCGTAACTGAAACACCTAATTGTATAACACAATAACAATACCAAATACAGAACGTGCAGAAAACAAACATCTGCTAAACTACGTAGCGCAGATATTTTGAATAAAAATCTGAGTGAAAAACTTGCAGCAAACTTTCCTTCGACTACACTTAGCTACCCAATGGTAATAATTACCCGTCTTGATGATGCTTTCGTAGAAATTTTTGAACTGGAAGCAAGCCCAGTAGAAGGTCAATCACTGCAGCAAGAAGATAAGTAAAGGAGAAAAAGAAAAGGCGAAAAAAAAAATTAAAAAAACCGAAAAGCCTTACATAGACGTCGGTCACTTTCTCATCCAATTTCATATCTGGGCATGCCCGAGCAAAAAGGTCTTAAAATGCGATGTTAGTGGAAAGAAAGGCATGCTGTCATATTGCAAATGGCGTTTTGAGAAGATTGGAGCTAATTTGGCCCATATCCAGGCTGAAAATCTCCAAATTGTCCGAAAAATGCATCTTTGGCAAAAAGCTCCAGGAGTCAATGTCTTGTTTGTGTAGTAAAAGATAAATAAGCAGCAATATTAATAAAAACTACAAGAACAGACTTAAATCAAATACCAAGACAGGCCTGCTGGGAGTTTAAGCATCCACAATGGCAAAATCTAGGACAACCATAATTAAAAGATAAATTTATGTTTTACCTGGGAATCTCGTGGTACTGAAGAGGCCTTCAGTGTCTTTTACTGTTGGGGATATCTGAAAACTGAATACAAGGTAGCATTAAATTCCAGAGACAAATTTTAAAAAATTGGCTGTTATGTCTCACGTTCTTCGGACTATGCAGAATTTGGTAGGTTCATGTTTTTTTTTACAGAGAATGGCAATGATGTGAGAGCTGTTGTTCTGCTTATGAAACCTGTTATTAATCTTTTATTAACCTTTTATTAAGACATTAAGACATTGTGGTCTGCTTAACTACCAAATGTGGCCTTCAAGACGTGACACGTGTAACATGTGATGGGCATCCTGGGGCAAGGATGCAGAATCTTTGGATTGCCCATAAGAGGGTGAAGGTTCGAGTCATGTTTAAAAGCCTTCTATTGTTTTCACTCCACCACCATCACATTTCTATTGTCCTCACTCTATAACCACCATATTTCTATTGTCTTCACCTCACGACAAACACATTTTTAATGTCTTCACTACAACACCGCCATATTTCTATTGTCTTCGCTCCACCACCAACACATTTCTATTGCTTTCACTCCACCACAACCACATTTCTTTTGTTTTCACTCTACCACTAAAACATTTCTTTTGTCTTCCCTTGATCACCACCACATTCCCATTGTCTACACTCCTTCCCAACCACATTTCTATTTTCTCCACTCTACCCACACCACCATTTCTATTTCTGTTGTCTTCACTCATCACCACTACATTTCTTTTGTCTTCCCTTGATCACCACCACATTCCTATTGTCTACACTCCTTCCCAACCACATTTTTATTTTCTCCACTCTACCCGCACCACATTTCTATTGTTTTGACTCCACCATCCCCACATTTCTATTCTCTTCACCCCATCACCGCCGCCATTTTTATTGTTTTAACTCCACCACCACCACATTTCTATTGTCTTCACTCCACCACCCCCATTTTCTATTCTCTTCTCTCTGCCACCACCACTTTTATCGTTTGATCTACACTACCACCACATTTCTACTGTCTTCATTTCACCACCACAACATTTATTGGTTTCACTCAACCATTCCCACATTTCTATTGCGTTCACTCCACCGACACCACTGTCATTGTTTTAACTCCACCACCACCACATTTCTATTGTGTTTCCTGTGCCACCCCTTCATTTCTATTGTCTTCCCTTAACCTCCTCCACATTTCTATCGTCCTTACTCCACCACCACTACATTTCTATTGTCATCCTTTCACTGCCACTACATCTCTATTGTTCCCACTCCACCACCACTACATTTCTATTGTCATCCTTTCACTGCCACTACATCTCTATTGTTCCCACTCCACCACCTCTACATTTCTTTTGTCCTCACTTCACCACCACTGCATTTCTATTGTCCTCATTCCACCACAACCACCACATTTCTATTGTCCTCACTTCACCGCCACTGCATTGCTGTTGTCTTCACTTGAACACCACCACAATTCTATTGTCTTCGCTCTACCACCATCACATTTCAATTGTTTTTACTTCACTACAGCCACATTTTAATTGTTTTTACTTCACCACCACCACATTTCTGTTGTCTTCACCTTACCACCACTGCATTGCTATTGTTTTCACTTCACCGCCGCCACATCTCTATTTTCTTCTCTTCACCACCAGTACATTTCTATTGTTTTCACTTCACCACCGTCACATTTCTATTGTTTTACTTCACCGCCACCACATTTCTATTGTCTTCACTTCACCACCACCAAATTTGTATTGCCTTCACTTTAATGCCACTGCATTGCTATTGTCTTCACTTGACCACCATCACATTTCTGGTCTTCACTCCACCAGCAACTGTGATAATAGGTTTTTGGCCTGGGAAAGCACTTTTGTAAAACCCTGGGGAAACTCTCTTGCTGCGGGGATCAGTACCGGATCTGTTACAGGGAATTATCTTCAGAGACGTCAACAGCACTCAGAACTTGGGTCCAACGGTATCGTTTTAATCCAAGAACACAACCAGAATGCAACCGGAACATAACCGGAATGCAAACAGAATGTAACCGGAATGCAGCCAGAATGTAAGTAAAGAATATTTTACAAGGCACGACTATTTAAGCCGAAAGCACAATTCTAAAGGATTACGTAAAGCTACCTTCGCGGGAGTCCTCCAGAAAAAAATTCGTACGCGCGCTGTTTTCAAGGAAACCCCCACAAACTATATATCAACAGAAAGGTTATAAAATGTAGAATTCGATAAAATTATGTTTTGTTTTGGATTTTGCTTTCCAGAGGCGGCAGAGGCCGTCAACTCCAAAATGACCGACTGACGTTCCACCGAATTAATCGGGTATCAAATGCGATCCTTCATGCAAATTAACTGTGCAGTGTTAATCACAAAGCCTCAACCTCCAAAAACGTGTCAGCATTTTCTTTTATTTCTATTGGTTATCTTTTTATAGATCTGTCAAGTTCGACTATCGAAAAATTCGCGTAACCTGTTACGTTAAAGGCCGCCACGAGGAAAATAAAGGAATTCGCCGACACGCTTTTGTTCCATATCTATCAGTGAATGTTCTGACCAAATTTCATGGAAAACCGTCAAACCTGCATACCCTATTAATTCATTTAAGGTTACAGTATACCTTCAGGGGTGTCTCGCGCGCAAGTGATGTAGCGCGTGTAGTTTAAGCTGTAGATACCTAAACCCCTATATCAAGTTAAAGCTTATGGAGCTGGCTATCAAACTTTACCAAGAATTTTGAAAGAAAATGAATTGTCGAATTTTTCACGACCACTAAATGCGAGCGCCCGAATCACCTTTCGAAAGCTACAAGTCAAAGCGAATTTCGTTTTTCGCCAATTTAATTTTTTCCTCGGTTTCAGGGCCCAAAGCGCTTAAAAAACGTGTCTGCGTTTTGGCATATTCAATTGCAGTAAAAAGTTACAGAACATTTTCGAAATAGGATTAAAAAAATGTGGAGTGATCGTACAAAAATCGCTCTCGAAGAAAAAGTATTTCGAAATTAACAATTCCCAGACACGCTTTTGTAGTTTATATGTTAAACTAGCCACTGTCCAAATTTAAGAGCAATTGAACAAATTCCCTTTGAGTTATAACTCTTTAAAGTGTCTGCTTCAAGTGAAAAAATTCATTCGAGAAAACAGCGCTAAGAAAAATTTTCTGCTTCGCAAACAAACTCCGCCCACAAACGCCTTGAACTGGGTTCTCAGATAACTAAGCCAATCAGGGCAGGGAAAGTTTACTACCGTTAACCTCCTGGTGAAATTTACGCGCGAATCTCTAAAAAACTCTTGTGTTTCGCAATGCGCTCAAGGAACCGAAGGCAGAGAGATAATTTTTCTGTAGCTCAGTTTTTCTTGAAGCTGGTCTGGCAAAATGGGGAAGACTGAAAACGGATACGAACGCTAGAGTGGCTGAGCGAAGGAAACAAACACAAGAAAGCGCGGAGAGCAACTGTGTGTGGGCAACTGTGCATGGATAATATTTCAAATGGTCTCGAGTCCGACGATTCGTCGATATCGGACTCATCAGGAGAGTCTCTGTCAGCATCCCTGTTATTGCTGTCAAGTTCCGAAATTTTTACAGAACCTTTCTTTTCTCTTACCACGAATATTTGCCCGCCTTATACGATAACTATAGCTTCATCCGCGTGGCGAACTTTCGCTTCTTCACTCGTTGATGTATTTTCATTCGTTCTTCGCTGTTTTCGCTTTTTCGAACTGGTCCATGGTTTAAACGTGGTCTATGTTTACTTATAACATAATAGAGACACGCCTAATACCAAAAATGCTGGATAGTCAGAACAACAATGCTGATCAACTGAGCAGTCAATTCGTGACATCCATATAGGTAATTCCCGCGAAAATCGTCGTCTCGGTTGATTGCATACGCGCCACAGGGCTGCCAATCAAGAGGTAAACTTTTACTTCCGGTGAAAACGTAAAACCGCCATTTCTCCGCCAATATTTGGTCTTTTTCAATTTTTTTTTTCAGAAATTAGAGATTATTCTTCGACCACTATTTTGACTCAAAAATCCAAATTTGAAGAAAATTGCCGACCCGAAGGTATACTGTAACCTTAAAGAGAAGGGATTCTCTCGAAAAATGAGTGCGAGTTTTCGCCTTCTAAAGATTTATAAACATATCATGCCTTCACAGAGGAATGTGTGAACTTGAAAGCCGCCAACCAATGAAATAACAGAACCCCTAGCGTTCACAGTATGCAAACTTGTGCTTCGCGGACATTAATTTTCTTGACCAAAAAAAAACTATCAAAATAACCCCGCGAAGGTTTGAAGTAACCTTAAAAAGTCTTAACTAAACATTACCTGATACATTTCAGAAGGCTCGATTGGTTATAACGGAATTCAACGTTTACAAGATTAATAACTTTCAAAACAATACAGGTAGATAACAGTTTAAGAAAAGACTATTGCAGGTAACAATTACAGTTCAATTCTAACTACAGTTATTATCTTACACAAAACAGCAGGTGTTTGTTACGGTTAATGAACTGGAACAGCAACCTCTAACTTAGAAATGGAAAATGAACTAAAACTAATCTATCTTCGTTGGATTTCTATATTTTCCGATAGCGAAAGCAAATACGTAAAACATACAAAATTATCTGATTTTCTCTCCTACACAACACATTTCTATTGGTTTCACTTCACCACCACGTTTCTTTTGTTTTCACTTCTCCAGAGCCACTTTTCTATTGTCTTTACCTCACTACCTCCACATTTCGGTTGTCTTCACTCCACCACCAACCCCTCATTTTTATTGTTTTCTCTTCACTACCACCTCATTTCTATTGTTTTCACTTCACCACCACCACGTTTCTATTGTCTTCACTTCACCACCTCTGCATTGCTATTGCCTTTACTTGATCACCACCACAATTCTATTGTCTTCACTCCACCACCAACACATTTCTATTGTTTTCACCTTACTACTAATTCCTAGCTCTCCTCTGGAAGGATAGGGCCACCTTACCATCACCTCATTTCTATCGTCTTTACTCTTCCACCACCTCATTACTATTGCCCACTCCACCACCAACACATTTCTATTGTTTTCACTTCACCATCGCCACATTTTTATTGTCTTTATCTGATCACTACCACATTTCTATTGTATTTACTCCACTACCACCACGTTTCTATTGTCTTCACTCCTCCACCAACATATTTCTATTGTTTTCACTCCACCACCACCACATTTCTATTGTCTTCTCTCTTTTACTTTCTGCTCACCGACTGAGTAGTTTAAATTATTTCAAAATACGTCTGGATAGTAAGAAAGGACTAGTGGACAGAGAAACGGAAAAAGGAAAACTTATGTAAGTGTTATTTTGAGCAATTGAGCATTATTACAAAAATAAAGCTTCTCATCATAAACAGAGATAGCTCAATTGTTGTTTTCTGTCGTTGTTTTACTTCTTAAGTATAATTTCCCCCTTCGTAAATATGTCTTTTATCGAAGCACTGGTTAGGTTGAGAATTTGTTTATTTCGCTACGTGTTTTGTCGGCCGGAATCTAGCAAAACTTGTTATTTTAGTACAGTTTTCACACTGCTGTTGCTAACAATGGTCTCCCTGAGCCACATTTACTGTAGACATAGAGCTCGTTTTTAATGCGTTTGTCTGAATCACCGGGGATGTTTAATCTGGGTCAAATTTTGTCAAAATCCCGAAGCAAAAGTTTGAAAGCCAGCTTACTGTCATCAACCCGTGCTCTGTTCTCTGATAAAGCACATTGGTTGTTACGCGAGTCACACTTTTTTCTGTTTCTTAGTTAATTGTTAAACGCTGATTGATGTAATAAGACATCCTAGATGCACATAGTGGTTTTTTAAGTTTCTTCAGAGTTATGAGTACACAATCAATCATGTGATGGAGTTAGTCTTCCTCATCTTTCTCTTTGTATTTTGCATTGCTTAGAGTCAAACAGTGTGAGTAACTGTGATTTTCCTTGTCTTGTTATTTTATTTCCTCCAATTCCTACCATATTTTAACGGTAGTTTTCGATCATGCTATTGTAGTTTTTTCCATGACGTGCCTTGAAAGTAAATGCATTAAAGAAGCGTTGTTAAACCATGGCATTGGGGTTTCAACGGCAGTTCTCATCCGACCGCATGTGGCAGTCGGGATCGCAACAGTGGTGAAGTGAAAACAGTAGAAATGCGGTGGTGGTGAATTGAAAACCATAGAAATGTTGTGGTGGTGGTGAATTGAAAACGTTCAGATTAAGCTTCAAGTGAATTGACATGGGTTAATGGTTCCGGTCCTGTTTGTCAAAAGAATTTTTTAGGAAAGATAGTATGCAAAAAAATGAACTGTAAACACAGTAATTCCAATCTCAAGAAAAGTGTCAGCAGTTTCAATTGGTTCATCATTTACTTGTATGGTTGGAGGGATGATCGTGTTTTAAGGGCCCATTAACCGATCTTTTCGAGCCGTTGCTAAGGAAAATTTATTCTCATATAACCTCATCGTTTTTAGTTGGTTCAGAGTTATTTCATGTGTTTTAACTTTTCCATGGTCAGTAACACTAGTGATGACGTCATCAGGCCACGCCCATGGTCATGTGACTAATACTGAATCAAAGGCTCCTTCGAGCTACCTCATGGTATGTGGTAATTATTTTATGAAGTGCTGTCCTTTGCCACTTTTGGAATTAAGAAGTGTTGCATTTGTAAGGTGTTAAGTTGAGAAGTGCATCATGTTAATAAGCAGCCATTAGTTGAGCATGTTAATAGAAATAAGGTCTTCATCTAATATATATAACATTTTGACAGGAAACATAATCCTTTAGTGTCTTTTTCTCTGTCTGGATTATGAACATCAGCAGTGCAAATATTGTTTTGACAATTTGTGAAGATTTCATTAGTTTGCACATCAGCACTGGATGTGGTAGGGTTTTGAACAAACTCACCCCACTCTTCATGGGTTGCGAAGTTATGCCATCTACCCATGCATTTTGCACTTTTATGCCTTCAGGTTTAAATAATTCACTAGTGTCTACAAGATATTTGGCTGCATCTAATACTTTCTTAGGTCTGACAATCTGAAACTGATAGCGATGCTTGTAACCAAGTCGCCTTTTAAGTTTTATTGGAATGGTCTGTGATTTGCTTCTTGGCCTTGGGAGACAATGAACAGTCGAATTTACATCACTTGGCACATTGACAATGTTTTCATGAATAGACAATTGACCACCCCTAGGTAGTTCACGGATTTGCATAAAAGGTATACCAGGTGATATTAGTCGCTCTTCTAGTGATGTGGAATTCAATACATTAGGCTTATAAGGAAAACCCATCTTATTGGCTTTAGAACAGATGAGTAACCTGCCTTGTTTTAGACTTTTTTATTGCAAGTTAGACAATTGCTTTTTCAGACTTTTTTTTAGACTTTTTTTTTTTATTGCAAGTCATGCAGATCCATTCAGTGTCATTGACACTTTTAAAACCAGTAAGACAGGACTCAACAATGTCTAGTGAACATGCCCTATATTTGTTTGGATCACATTTCACTACAGAGCACTTGAACCACAATTGGTCACAACAAGTGCATACATATTCTGAGCCACATGCAATGTTTTTGTAAAACACGTTTATCATATAAATTGCATCGTACTTGTTTTCTTGTGGCTGCAACTCATGACTGCTACATGTTACACTGTAGTAGCGATACACCTGCCAGAACCTCAGCCTTTTGTCTTTTTCTTACCAACTGTTTGGTTATTTGCCTTATGTGCTGCCGGTTGTCTGATTTTCGTTTTCTGAAGGAGCACTGCTCAATTTCTCTGACATGCTCTGGGTTCAGTTTTGTTCTTTTAGCAGCCTGGTGTTTCTCTTTCCTAGATGTTTTGTTATTAATGTTGCAGCCTTGTACTCGTTTTTGATTCTCATTTATTCTAAAGTTATCATCAGCTCTTCTGTCTTTCATGTATTCTCTCATGTATTTTCTTCTGTAAGCTTTACGTTTTTCACTGTTATCAACTGGTTTGTTTTAATTTGCATTTTTTTTGTTTGTTTGCTGTTGTCTCTTATCTCCATTGTTCTGTTGTCTACTATTGAAACACAATGAAATTCATCTAGGTGTCTAATGTAAATGTTTAGGGTATTTGTAACATTCACTGGTTCAACAACAGTAACTGGAGAAAATGTTGGATTTGATTCAGCAATATGAATTGATAAATTAAGACAATTGGCAACAGCTTGAATTATGATAGCATCAGCCCATGTTCCTTGACATGACATTCTTTCCAAATAACCTTGTCAAAAATGCTCAGTTTTACTCTCTATAAAATTGGTCAGGGTGATTCACTAAATACTGAATGCCAACACTGCGCACATAAAAATGACTATTAGGATTTCCATAGAATTGATGTGATACAGCCCTAAAAAAGCAATCACCACCTCCTGCAATATCAAGTGCAGTTCTGCCAAACTGAGACAACCTGAATTCCAATAAACAGACAGAATTTGTGGGTGATATAAAAGGTACTGATTTGCAATACTCATTTGTAGGACCAGGATTTGACTCCATATCTCCACTCAATGATATGATTCTGCTGAAAAAATGATACGTTTTCATTTGGAGCTGCCTTAATTTTCTGAAAATATTACCTTCAACTAACATACAAAACAAAGACAAGTTTTTATGCTTTGGAGTCCTTGTTCGAAAAATACACAAACTTAAACTTTGTCTAATGAAATACTTCTTTGAGAAAATCATGAATTTTAAACCTCTATATTAGTCCATGGGCCAGGGCAGGTTCTCGGTACCACTCGGGGGGAGAAAATGTGAGTGATATCTGATGAAAGGTTGTATGAAGGACTTTTCAAATTTACATGATAGCAATCGTGAAAGAGTAGCTTTCAGTATTGTTTTCGTACTTCTTTTTTTCAAAAATATTGCTGTGACATGGAAACGAGGTTCACATTAAAACAGTTATTATAAATGCGTTCTTTATTTATAATATTAATAAATTACTACATTGTACAGTAAACAGCTTTTCTTAACATTTTTGGTTAAAAACTAAAATTTAAAAGTTGATTTGAAAAAGAAAAACTCAAATGAAACCATGCAGCTCAAACTCTAAAGGCATCATGGGTAACGTCTAAGATGACGGTCTCGCTGCATGGTAAATACTTTAAAGTTCTTGCCAAATTTTCGCAGTTTGGACGCTTTTTATCAAGTAATATAGAGAAAAAGGGAACACTTAGTATTTTTATGCTCACTGAATAAAATACTTACAAACATTCAAGAGTCTCTGTTCGATTCAAGGAAACTTGACTGCTATATACAGTTTCAATTGTTGTTTTATTCCTAGACCAAACTAAACGACCAGCTTTAAAACTTGTATTATTCACTGCTCATATGATAAAAGTCGGCTAATTAGTCCTATTTAAAAAAATTCTCGACTCTTTGAAATATTTATTGAAGGCGGCTACGATTAAGAGTCACGGGCCATTGCTTTATTCATTGGCAGAGCATACCAAGGAAGGAGAAATTCCCTAAGTCGTATATCACAGGAAATGCCGAAGTCTTTTTAGCATGAAGCGAGATTAGTTGGAGAGCATTTTTCATACAACGGCCGCGAAACAGATTTCGAAGTTTAATTTGGAAAGCGAATGGCAAAGATCTCGTCGGCAAGAGCCAAGGACGAGCAGAACTTGCTCGAAAATGTACACTTTTTGCGAAAATAAGACTGCATGTACAAGAACACGCGATCCCTTTGACTCAGTAGGTTGACTTGTATTTAGATGCTTTAGAAAAGCTGCTTTTGCTGCGGGTGATAGTAGGCTTATTGGCCTTGCCTGTCGTGATTTTGTAGCAGCTGAAGCGTGTTACCATGGACTGTGCTTTTGAGATTGTACCTGACCAGATAAAGCGAGCAAGTACACTGACTTGGAACGCAGTGAACACGACGCGGATGGAAACCAATTTTTTGATATAGAGTCTCAAGCTTATGACAAACTGTTTGAGTTTATTTGATCAGATTTATTAAATCCCAGGCTTATTTAGATGGTTGATCTGAGAGAGAAGCAGTAATCTCCATGCGATCAATGGGCGCTACTGAAATATCCGAATCAACGAAAAAGACATTTCTGAAGAAAGTTAGAGAACGATTTCGGCGACTTGTTACAATTTGAAGATCTCCCGAACAATAATAAAATTTTTGTTCTTTCCAAAAATTTCTCAAATGCTCAACTGGCCAGAGAGATAGTAACTTTATCTCAGTAATTCGACAACAGGGCTGACACCAAGTAAAGTCAAGGAAAATAGCAAGTTGGACTGTGCATCTGTAATGTAGTTCTTTCAAATGATACTGAAATGGCATGGCCACCGAAATCTTCTGAGCTATGTGAGAATGCAATCAATATCCCAGCAGAACTAGATGCCTTTCTATATACTCTTCTAACTAGCAACTCAGAAATCCCAACGGAATATCCTCATCGCCACCGGTGCCTTGTTGGCAACTCTTTTGAGCAAGACATTATATACGGGATAACTGGAGGAAAACCTTCCAAGCAAATGCTAATACCATACGTAGTAAAAACTTTGCAAACCGCAATGTTGAACTCATACAGATGTTAAGCCGATGTGGGCATGGGGTTACCTGTACGCAAATTGAGGAAATAAACACAGCACTTTGCCTACAAAAAATGGCCGTGACGTCTGATAATGATGTTCCTTTGCAACGCTTGCGTGGGATAATATTGATAGAATAGAAGAGACGCTTTACGGCGCAGGAACATCTCACCGACTAAATGTTATTGCTGTCTAAGCCGGACATTTTGGTCCCGGAACCTCCTTCCTTTCCCTGGAACTGAGCAAGCTAGGACAAGGAAAAGAAACATTGATCCTCCAGTAATCTCGCTTGTACCTCCACATAACGCTGGTGATCGCTCGACACGAAGAAGACATGAAATTGATGATGTCGGTGCTCGACGGAAGCTGGATCAATCCCTTTAAGGGAGAAAGGCAAGACCTGTTGTCTATCGACCGGCAACCTCGCAACCCCTGAGATAGAGAATGATCTGCATGCTTCCGGCAGAGGCTTTCGAAGAGACGGCTTATAAGACATTTTGTCATGACAGGCTTGAGTCTGACCAACGTAAGGTGAAATTTTGCGACAAAATTACGAACCTTAAAGCTTAGACAAGAAGATGAAAGGACAAATAGGGTCAAGCAAGGAAGTAATCATTAAAGCGGATCGTGCGCAGTTTGCTCAAGTGATCATGCTGAGAACAGAACGTTGAAGATGAATGATGTACTGAACCACCCTCTCGGACCTCGCCCTTGGGCCCTTGACACGGCTGATGAATTGCTTAGGAGAACCGACAAATCATCACTTGCCAAGGAGCCAGCCAGAAGAATATGAGAGCAGCAGATGATTCCTCAGCCGTGCGGGCGAATTTTTGACGAAATGGTAATGCTCCAGA
The DNA here is from genome assembly GCF_964199315.1 of Orbicella franksi. Classification (NCBI taxonomy): domain Eukaryota; kingdom Metazoa; phylum Cnidaria; class Anthozoa; order Scleractinia; family Merulinidae; genus Orbicella; species Orbicella franksi. The sequence goes on along the minus strand of NC_138155.1, from coordinate 18,018,447 downwards.
AGATAAGAGGCGACCAGAAAACATTTGCTGAGTTGGCTGACAGTATGATGTCCATGGTTTTGCATGAAGGAACAGACAGCCAGCGTATTAACGTGGTCTTCGACATTTACAGAAATAATTCCATCAAAAACCACAAGAGAGAGAAGAGAGGCTCAGAAAGCGGTCATAAAGTCAGAAACTTCAAGGCAGACTACAAGATGCATCAATGGCGGACCAGTTCTTGTCCAATTCCAAGAATAAATCGCTCCTGAGCAAATTTATTTCAGAAAAGTGGCAAAATAAGAGGCACAGAGAGAGGTTCGCTGGAAAGACAATCTTCGTAACGACCGAGGATTACCGCTATGAACTCTCCTCAATCGGAGTAACAGCAAGGGAAGAGCTAAGGTCGACGCACGAGGAAGCGGGTACCAGAGTGTTTCTCCATGCAGCACATACAGAGCTGTAGTTATTGCGTCTACGGCTTTTTTTTTTATTATCGCATGGTTATGGAGTCTGTAACGCCACTGGACTTTGTGGTAGGATATTCTGTGCCAAACAAGGCAAAGTTGACTCGAACCAGCTACCTCCTTGTGCAGATTGCAAGCAGCTATTTGGAGAAGTTTACAGAGCTGCCGTCAAGTCCCTTCACCTGTTGGTCAAGGATGGGTCGAGGATTACTGCAACTTATCCATCAAATGGATGAATGGCAAATCCTCATTTCGTTATTTTCTTTGATCCCCAAAAGATGGAAACTGCCAGTTTGCAGCTATTTGCAAACTTTTAAACAGCATAGGAATTCACCGGTCCAACCACACGATGCGGGAAGATATTGTCAATTACCTTAATAATAACCCCACTGCTGGCAATGGGACACCACTGCAAAATTTTACAGATCTGCCGTGGCCTACATATCTTTCTTCAATGTCCCAAAATGGTACATTTGGTGACCACATAACGCTTCAGGCCGCTTCCAATCCATACGATGTCGCGCTCCAAGTTCTATCGTCTAATGGTCCTGGGTACGAAACTACTGTTTCTCCAGTGGCTGCAAACCCGATGTGTACATTCATTTTAGGGCATTTTGCCGAGGATGACGAAGAACATTATGTTTGTTTAACAGATGAACATAATTTGAATGAATTAGATTGATAATGAGGCTGAGTGTTTAGCAGATGTTGGTTACAGTGCTCTCTGTAGTGGTGTGTCTTCGTCCGAGACGGGAGAAAACCCTGTAAACGGTATTGAGGTATGCGTGGACAAACAGAAATCCGGTGACGATAATCAAGCGTCTGATGTAGATATGAACTCAATTAATTGACCTCGCTCCCAATGTGTGGCTTCATAGCTCAGTTGGTAGAGCATCGCACCGGTATCGCGGAGGTCACGGGTTCGAATCCCTTTGAAGCCCGATTTTTTCAGGCTTCTTCTTTCCAGTTGCTTAAATTGGAAAATTTACTGCGCTGATCATTCTTCACTTTCATCAAGCGTCTGCTAGCAGACAGAACACTGGGTACGATGATCAAGAGTCTGTGGGCGGAATAAACTATGGGGATGGCGATCGAGTATCTGTGGACAGACAGAACTCTGGGGAAGACGATCAAGTGTCTGTGGGCGGACAAGACTCCGGGGACTGTGATGAAGCGTGCCAGAACGGACTAAACGATCTCTCGTCATCCACAGAGCCTTATTTAAACCCAGACATTTTAGAGGAAATTGTACGACAACCACTACGTTTGTATCCGTACATGCGTTCCTCTTTGAGAGCTGTTTCCAGGTTTTTTTGGAAATATTGTCGACCGAGAACCGCTGCCTCGAGTGTACATCCCAGAACTAAACAACGTTACAGACATTCGACACGTTAGTGTGCGCAAAATTATCCTCTTAAGGTCATTCCCCAGTATTGCATCGCGCATCCCTACTGCGCATAATTTAACGCGTGACTAGCGCGCGCGCATGAAAAAATGGCGGTTTTTTCTTTACGGCTGGTCCTCGCCATAGTGGTAAATCGTCATTTTCTCGCAAACGAGTATGGTGACCCATCATTTTTTTCTTTTTTTTTGAATTGAGTAATAAATGTCTCTGTGTAAAATAAATATGGACCGATTCTCAGTGTAGAACAAAAAACAATCGTCGGAAACGTGAATTTGGCAAGCAATCGTGACTACAATCGTGGTGCTATTATAAGGATTTATTGGGTATAAACAAGGTGCTGTTGCTCCTAAACGAACATGGGGACCCCTCATTTTTATTTCAAAGTTTAATTTCCTATAATATAGACAATCAATAGGCAAAGTTTTACAAAAATCTCAGTGCAGACTTTATTTCAGTGGAGTGACCTGAAAAGGAAAAAATAGTGGTGCTGTTTTGAGGTTAAAGGAAATTATTAACTCTGTTCTGTGGGCAAGCGCGTGGCTCAGCTTCTTTGCGTTAGGAAACGGTTGGTTCTCTGTTTCAAACATTTATTGGAAACGGAAGAGCCATCAATGATGCCAACAATAATAACTGTATTCAATGTGCCTTCCGTCACGAACCTTGGATTGATTTAGTGCTTTTAAGTAATTAAATTAAAATTGATTGAACCTTTTTTTGAATCACAAAATAGTTTCGCAGATATTGTTACGTTCATGCGTTGTTATTGTTATTGTTCCCAAATAAACGTTCAAGTTATTAGTGTTTTCGAAATTAAAGTAACAAATCTTCTAGAGAAAAAAAATGTTGTGACATACTGTTGAGTTTTCTTGAGGCATTTTTGAAGAGAATTGAAAATAAAGGCGAGGATCTTTATATTACTTTGAAGACAATAACATGGATTTCAATATTTCTTTTGTACTTTTCTTTTTTCTACCCCTTTACCAACTGCTTACAGACAGATTCACGGCAATTACACTGACTTTCAATCATGTGTTATTTAAATTAAGGTAAACCTCTCATTGGGAAGCCAAAGTTTCTTTAACAATCTCATGGCAATCAATCAATGGTAAAATCAATCAGCCATAGCTTTGTATGAGAAAAAAGAACATGCATTTGTGGATAATTTCATAAAGCTTCACACAAAACAAGGTCCTCCCGCTCCCTCACGCACACCCCTTCCTCGTTCAACCAACGTGGAAAAGGAACACCTTTCTTATTTTGATTCGAGGGTGTGTAGAACTCATAATAAAACTAGTAGGCCTAGTATGTACAGGTTATTCGGGTTCCGAAAAGTCAGAATCACGATACTGTTAATAATTTTTGACTAAGTTGAACATACTTGCAATTCAGGAGTTATTACAATTTGAGTTATTACATTTTGCGTTAAAAAAGTTGTTACAATTTGCGTTGGAAAGTTATTACATTTCGCGTTGATAACTTTATTACATTTTGCGTTGATGCTATTACATTTTGCGTTAGCCTTGAATTTTGCGGCGATTATGACATTTTGCGGCGTAACATTCCGTAATGGTTTAGCCAAGCTCCCTTAGGAAACTCTGAAACATTACGATGATCCTGAAAATTTGTGGAATACCTGGAAAAAAAATGTTTCTTTCTGTAGCTGACCAACACGCTCCGCCAAAAACAAAGCGAGTTCGTCAGAAGGCTTCTCCTTGGCTCACTCGTGACATCACGGCACTTACTGTCAGGAGAGACAGAGCTAAATTAAACGGTCATTAATAAATCTGCCGGTCTCGACCGAATTCCAAACAAATTACTCAAGGTCGCAGCGAATATTATTGCCGAGCCCCTTTGTTTACTAACAATGCTATCGCTAGTGGTTATATTCCTAGTGATTGAAAAATTGCGAAGGTTTTTCCACTCCACAAGAGCAACAGTAACACAAATCCTAACAATTATCGTCCAATTTCCATTCTATCTTCTATTTCTAAAATTATGGAAAGGCTTGTTTGCAACCAACTCTGTTTATACCGTTCGGATAACAAATTGCTAATTAAGAAATAGAAAACATGTTCCGTGTTTCTATCCAGTTTTAGTAGAATTCTACTTGTATACTAATGCAAATGCTGCAATCTGATTGACTAAGCTACTCGTACACTATCAGCCATTAGAGTGCAGTAGCTGTCGATCGTCCACGAAATGCGACTTTTTTATCGTTTTTCCGAAGTTTTGGAAGAAAGTTTAGATGTAAATAGATAATTAAATTCCTGAGACGACTGAAAAAAGGAAAGTGACGGTTTCTTGACTTGAAATTATTGAAAAACCGGGTGCGCGCGCGTAAACAAATTACCAAGGACAATTCAATACGTGCGATTTTGTTAAAGCCTGAAGGTCAATAATGCGGAGAAAAATAATTGGAAACCGTTATTTGCGTTAATTTCAGTTAGAATTCTACTAAAACAATTAGATTATTCGCTCTCGATTTCTATGAGGTGATAGTTGATTCGGCCTTCGGCCTCATCAAAGAAATCTCGAGCTCATAATCTAATTGTTAAATAGTGAGTAGCGTAGCAATGTGCCCTTGTTAACAAAATGACGGCCATTTCTTGGCGTTTTCTCAGTGTCTGTGAGGAGGATTTAGATAAAGGTTTGAACGACTAGTAGATTTATACTAAAACAGTTAGATTATTCGCTCTCGATTTCTATGCGTGATAGTTGCCCCCGCGGAAATTTGATGTTCTTAAAACAAATACTTGCCCGAGAAGCAAAGCTTCGAGGGCAAATATGCTAGTTTTAAGAACATCCAATTTCCAAGGGGCAACTATCAGACCGATAGTTCCGAGACATAAACAATCTATTGTCTTTATTGTTAGCCACTAAATTATCTTCCACGGGCCAGTTCAAAAATTATATTACATTATTTTCAACTTGTTTAGAGGAAAGCCGTGAAAGCCAAATTTAAAATTTGAAAAAAAAAAGACTAAAACCCATTTAATACAATTTCAATTGTTTATTTTCTATAAGCTCGCTTGTATACAAAAAAAAATGTTCATGGACGAGTACTATCCATCCGGGTATTTTCCTGGGACGTCTCTCCGCGGATGAACACTATCTCGTCACGTGATCAATTTAAACCAATAAGAATCGGAAAAAATTTAGTGGTGAACTATAACGAGTTATAGAAACACGACCTTTAACCAATCAGCGCGCGTATTTTCTTAGGAATGTTTTCTAAACAAATATCAATCAGGCTTTCGGTGTTACATTCAACCGCTACAGCTTTGCTTGACGCTACCAATCAATGGTACTTCGACATCGACAATGGCCTTATCACATCCATTGTTTTTCTCGACTTAGCTAAAGCTTTTGACACCATTTGTCAATTATTCCAATAATTTCCCCCCGAAAATAAAGGTGGTAATCCGTAGGGGAGACCGGGAGATTCGGTCTGTATCAGCTTGTATCCATGAGGTTCCTGGATATAATCTGGCAGAGTTTTCACCGTCTGTAAGTGAACAGGCTCCCGACGAGCGCCAAAAAAATAAAATAGGGCGAGCGAAGCGAGCCTGGCGGGGTGGGATTTTTCCCTCTCCAGACCACCCTCGGCTTTCTCTGCCCGCCTGTTTTTCCTTCCCCTATAACACAATCGGGAGCCTGTTCACAGGCTAAGTTGGCAGAGATGTTGTATACGAATTGAGAAGACGTTTACGCCACCTTTGCCACGCTCTAATATACAGGCAATAGGATATAACGTGGCTTTTGAGTTCAGGTAGGTCTTGATGACGACCTTTATTAAGTGGCACACAAACATTTTCCTTGTGTAGTCTCTCGTTGCTTACACAACGGTCCTCTCGAGCGGTATAAAATGACACCAAACTCTAAAGTGTGTTATCGTTTCATCCCTTTTGGACGAAATTCGTTCACACCCTTCACAAATGATCGGACGACAAAATGGAAAGAAATAACACTGAAGCTCATAGTCATTGTTTGGACCTATAGGACCATGAAGGTCCACGAAGATCAAAGACATCAGAGGTCAAGAAAATGACGAAAAAGAACAGAAATTGGTGTCACTTTTGCCACGATTTGATGATCCTTTTTAAGACTATTTACTCTGAATGAATGCTATCCTAGTTCTAAGGACGTTCACTTATCACGGAAATCTCATTCGTAAATCACGCATCCCGTGCTTGTAAAATAGCAAATCGCGCATTACGTTATGTCCTGTTCCGCGTCACGCGGCTAATTTGGTCCCAATCACGCATCACGCTGCTAATTTGGGGGCGATCACGCGTCACGCTAAGACCCTTTGCCACCCTCCCATCAAGGGAGGTGGGTGGGTCGCAAAAGATGACTGTCTCTGTGGAGTACAGGACGAAAAGACCACGCTTCAAGCGGAACGACCAAATTTAAACTCCAAATGGCGAAAAGCATTACCGACGCTACCAGCATGGGCGAAAATGGGGAATGTGATAGGCAATGAGCTAATTTATTATGCAGTGAGAATAGTAGCCCCAATCTGATTGGTGTGACCTACATACATCTCTAGACTATCTCTCACTCACTCATGCACTCATCCGCTCATAACAAGCCGACGCGTTGACTTAGATTTTTTTTTTACAAAAGATCCCTCAATAATGCGAGTTTCTTAAAACCATTTTAACCCGTTCTTTATCTGTTGACACTGATTCAAATTTTCGGATTTAGATGCCTTCCAACTTTTTGTTAACACAGCCTTGCTGTGAATTGTCCGACCGGTTTTGGCCGTGCGGTATCTTTTTTACGTCTTGCGCAGATCAACCTGCCTCTTCCAGTGAACTTCAAGTGTATTGCCTTATTGATGAACCTCCGCAAGCCAAGGGTGTGACGCGGCATTCTTAACTGATGCCCTCCCCATCATCTGAAGATTGTTCCAAATGCATTCGTGTGACGCAACAATGACAATCTCCATAACCACCTCTCTAGAATTTTCTCAGCCAAGTTAAAGAAAAGCCTCTATTAAACAACTAAAAAATTCCAGGAAGGAGAAAATTGATTTCTTGCCGGGTCACTTTCGTCCAAATGGCCTTTTCGGTGTCGTTTTACAAAATGGCGACTCCCATCACCTAAACCAACTGCAACAACTTACTTCTATTTTGGTTTTTCTTTTATTGTACTATACTTTTCCTTTCATTTTATTCATAATACAGCTTTGTATATTTGTAAAGTATGGAAGTAAATCTATACAACCAGACGCTTCTTGCTGCAATAAATAAAGTTTTCGTCCAAGCTCGTACCAGGATCTACTCCTGGTCTGTCCGAGGTTAACATACACCAACACTTAAAGTCAGTTTAAGTCAAAGAAATGCGCAATGTGCACTTCAGAAATACACGTCACGAAATCTTTACCACAGGCAACTTGCGCTAAGTGTCATGTACCCGAGTCAGAGTATTAAAACAGTGACAATCACACCTTATAAATATTAAGACATGGAAAACTTGTCTGAGAAAATAGAAAGTGTTTTTTTTTTTTTCTGAGTAGACATGAAGTAATCTAAAATGAACGAGAAAGAGGCGCTTAGCTGATGGTAATCTAAAGCCAAACGTCTGTAAACCCCATGGAGTATTCCACAGCACTGTTTTCCATGGCATCTTCAAGTGTATAACAAAGCCCATCACGCAAATGGTCTTCCTTCTAGTAAACCAGTCATTTGTAGTATACGACTCATGGTCATGTAGCTTCCTAACACTCAGACCACTCAGTTGTGACTACTATCCCCCCCACCCATTCCTAAATCCATGAGAGTTAAGTCTACTTTTGGATTGACAGAGAGCGCGGTTTACCAGACTATTCGATACCGTTAGCCAACTATGCTCTCCTTTCTTTCTAGTAAATTCAGGTTCATGACATTTAAGAAACTTACTCTTCTACGTCTAGATTTCTGTGTCACAATGAACAATTTTGATAAGTTGATAAAGCGATGAATGGTACTGTAAGTCAATAAACTACCTAGCAAACTAATTTAATCAGAGCTTTAAATCTTAGTATTTGGGAGGGTACAAATGGACTTATTTCTATCAAATTGAAATGACTAAGACTTCGGAAAGCCACAGCGATGCTTTGATACTACTGCCAATTCCCTAATAATTTAAATTTTTTAAGCCTGCTATTGCAACTGTCAGGGAGTTAACAAGTGAAACGAAACGAATTAGGTATTTAGAACTGAACTGACCCATTAGCTTCGTTTACATACTGTCAAGACACGCTATTCTACCTCAGCTGTAACGCCGGCAATAGACCCTTTAAGCTTGGGTGGTTTGTTGCCCCATTCCAGACCATGTGATGATACTCTTGAGAATTCTTCCTTTCAAATTTTCAAAAAGTCGTGCGTATATAAAGGAATAATTTTTAGATGGATGAAAGAAAAATTCTCTTGAAAATATCACGTGGTCTGTAATGGGGAAACAAACCACACAAGCTAAAAGGGTGTATAGTGATAGCTGCAAAACAAGTTGATGATTTCATGAGTAAAAGTACTCATAAGTTCTATGTATCACCAAAGGTTTCGAGTTCCAAATGATAAAAACTACCTTGGAACACTAGCAGTATGAACACTTGACATTTTTTATACATTTTTCGGAGGACTATAGAATGAGGGCTCTTCACTGATGTAAAATTGCAGTGTAAAAGTGCTACTACTGTATTAACATACGATGAAGATCCCTCATGTTGCACTCACTGAAAAAAGGGCAAAAAATACCAAAAGTACATGGTTCGAGTGTCCTCAGTGGAAAAGGAGTACTTTGTACGAAATTTTCCTTGCCATCTTTGTTAATGTGGTAAATTTCATTTCCACAAAACACTTATCTAGATGATGAGTATCAAATAGAAAGTGTAAACATCTGTCGTAGGAATAAAAAATCGAGTTTCCTATATACAAAATGCACAATATATTATATTACTACATCCATTTTGCAATGACATGTTAAATCCTTACTCAAACTCCAATCGAAGTCGTCTTCTAGTCTTTTCAGTTAAAATTTAACTCCCAACAGTCTGCAAAAGAAGTCAGCTCTAGTCGTAGCATGTTGCTTTCTAATGACGAAAAATATCGTGATACAAGAACCATGCGTAAAAGACCCTAGACTCCTTTAGCAGTGTACATCTTGAATACAATCCGTCGCACCATTACCAAGCGATGAAGCTTTCTATGAATTTGCTTAGTCAATGAATAAGTCAAGTGTAGAAATGAGCGTCTGTGAATATCGTAAACAAACGTAGAGAACTTCATCGAGTGGCTTCCGCGCGACTTCTGCGCTGCTGCACACATAGGTATATACATATATGTAAAGACAAAGAATACTATGTTTCTGTCGATGAACAGTTTACACCATCCGTCACGCAAGAGGTGTCCGTGCTTGTGAGCTGATAAATTGTCACGGAAACGTCCTTATTCACATTAACTGGAGAAGCCTCGCTGTCGCCATTTGTTGGCAATGGTCTCTGAGGTAACGAAGTCTCTTTGTGGCAATTAGTACTTTTAGAAATGTCTAGTTTGAGTTGGCCAAGGCCTCCACCTGGATCTTCGGTTTGAGATTTTTTCCTTCTAGACCCAGCTGTAGTCGGTCTCTGTTTCTCAGAGTCACTATCAGAAACATGAATTTGCGCTGAAGTCACAACCTGCTGATAACTGGGAAGACATGCATCTGATTGACAAGAAGATGTCAAAGAACTATG
>NC_138155.1:17946379-18003879 GCF_964199315.1 Orbicella franksi | reverse complement strand
GCAAGGTCCACAACAGGGTTCTCAGATCCCTCTTCCCCGCACATTTTTTCCTGTTAATCCCGCCATCCCGCCTGTTTTTGCATTGAAATCCCGGTCCCGCCCACTTTTCAAAGACGTTATTGCGTTTATTATTAATCTGTTAAAATAATAATTAATTTAATAATTAACACAGAAGCTTTTTAAAAATAGCGCATAAAAGATCACAAAAGGATTCAAAGGGTAGCAGATAAGTTAGCACAAATGATTGACTGTAACGTTTCTTTCTGCAAACGGTTTTCCGTTTTGTTTTGTCCACGTTTCAGTGAAAGAAAAAGATAGTCTATTGATCACAAAAGGAACTCGCAGCTAAATTGAAACTGCACACGTCATGTTATATACGCACGGCGATTTCGTTCATGATGGCTCAATAGGAATTAGGTTGGACTAGCACGTGAGCTATATTATAAAATAATTTGAATGGCTACAGACCTCGCTTGCATTGGATTCAACATGGCCAACATGGCGATTTGGCGATAAAGAATCAACCACATACCTGTTTCTACAAACAGCTGCGTTCTTTGTCTAACAGTTCCTTGGGAGTTTGTAGCTTCACAAGCATAATTCCCACTGTCTTCTTCCTTTGCCTCAGCGATCACCAGGAACTGTCCTGCCTCGGCAAACACAACATGACTGCTTTTTACAACTATATTACCATCTTTGATCCAAAGAATGGAAGGCATCGGAGCACCGCTGGCCACACAATGCAACACAACACTATCACCAATGGACACCACAACTTCACTCCTCATGGGACGCACGAAATGCGGTGGTTCTAGATGTAATAAAACACGTTTCTTTAAGTCTCAGTGAAGGTAAGGTTATCGTCTTATTGGATTATTCTGACCTGTAGGTCCGACTTTGAACTGGTATTTTGAGGAAGAAATTTGACGTTCATAGCTGTTCAACATGCAAAGAAAGTCATGTCCGATAGTCCAGGGCTGGTAGATTTTGAAGTCGGGCAAGTGAATTCTGTTTTTGCTTCTATCTAAACAGCTTCAATTGAGGCATGAATGCATTCTTTATAAGCTTTAATGTATTACCATGTATTCTTAAAATATTTTATTACACTGAATCAAAGGACTCCTGAGCATGCCATTCATGATCGCGACTGTTAAAAAGCTGTACGTTGGCTTCATAACCTGCTGCAACAATTGTAACCTTTTCTGTGAAACGTTACTTATATGCCAAGTGGTCATTACAGATTATCAGCTCTTCAGCACTGGAAATGATAGGAGTTCCCTTACCGAGCACAGTAACAAAAGCTGTGGCATTAACAAAACCAGCTTCATTCTTAGCACTGCAGGTGTATTTTCCAGTGTCCCCAGGCCGAGCATTTCTGATCACATACACTTTACTTGCAGGTACAAAATCCATCCTTCTGTCATCTGCAGCAGGAAAACTTGTCCCTCCATCCTTCTGCCATGACAGAACAGGTTCAGGCTGACCCTGAGCTTGGCAGTGCAGTTCAAATGTTTTGCCTGCCACAACGGACACATTGGATGGTTTCTCTATAAGCTTTGGAAACACTACCAAAAAAAGAAAAAGAGACATGAGATACAGATGTCACCGTACATGTAAGTCCTAGAATAAGTATATTTACCATTCCATACACTCCTGTTCTAAGTTAAAAACCAAAACCGCCCCATATTTTAGATTACAAAAATTCCTCTAGTGATAACACGCCAATATATCTCCATGAAGCTCTGAAAAGTACAGAATAGGGACAGCCAATCTTGTTCAAAACAGACCTGATCACGCCATTCTACATTGTGCTAGCATTACAAGCATCAAACGACCTAACCCTTTGAATTAATTTAACTTCCTTAACATTCACACCAAACTCAGTTTCACAAGGAAGAGCTTGTGATGGTGAACTGATGTACAGATGAAATTTGTTGGACGTGTGTAGCTAGCAAGAAGAAAGGATTACCAGGGATTTGCCCAAGAAATGTTTTGAAGTTTGCCTCAAATGTAAGGAAACCAAAGTAGTGCAACAGTTCTCATTGCATTTCTGGAATCAGGTAGTTGGAAATCAGTCTGTGTTTGTTATTCGGAGTGAGCAAGCAGGGGTTGTAGCTAAGAAACTTAGTCTCCTGGCTATGATTTTCATTGAACCGGTCACCATTTTTCACAAGGGACCTTAAACAAAATTTTTGTCTCCAATCTTTTGCAACACCTTGAATGCAGGGCTACCAAGCTTCGTGTTTACAAGATGGCAGACGCAGTACATGGAAAGAGAACACGCTAAACAAGTGTTCCAAACAAGATTAAATTTCAATTTTTTTACTTGTTATAGTGGCACCGATGCTCACGATAGTCAGGAATTGATTCCAAACTTTTCATTTAGACGGTTTCATATGGTTCAGATTTGAATGATTGTACGTGCGTTAGCGCAACCGAAAAACCTCTTTCACTTTCGATCACCTCTTTCTCAGCTGACAAATTTCACTGGCAGCCGGCGCTTAGCGACAACCCTGGGAAAGACAGCCCCATCTTGCCTGTCTGGGCAGCCAATCAAAGTGCAGTGTTTAATTGTTGCTGCCACCAGCAGAGCTAGTCATGTATGGTAGTAAATTGTCATTTCACTTAAAACTGAACTGTAAATAAGTCACCACAACATCAGGAGAAAATAGGTTGTTTACTTGCAGGTTTGACACTAACCTAACACTGTGATGTGTGCCATTTTAGATGAGACAGGTGTGAAATGATTGGATGCCACACACTGATAATATCCATTGTCTTTATCTGTCACTGATACCAGGTTTAGCTCACTGGTGTATGTTGCTGTTTCTCCATCTTTGGACTGTACAGGAATACATGGAAGTACATAAGACTGAGGTTAAGCTTACTGGCTGATCAAAACTGACACTGGGCTTTGAGACAAGGACCAGCACTGCTACTCCTACAAGTACAGTGGATACACTGTGGGATGCTAGTCTATCAAGTATGATTGATAGTAGGGGAGGGCCTTTGCCAGCGGTTGTTATGAAATTGAAAACAAGTATCTGCAAGTTGATGGGGACTGGGAATTGAATTGAAAACTAAGCCTAACGGTGACAGTATGGTCAAGATAAAACACAATTGCTTAGGTTACATCTGTTATTCTCACAAGTAAACTATTTTTGCCACCACAGGGTACCAAGCTGCATTCAGAGGAATTCATCAACACGTTAACGCCTATCACACAAGCTGACATCTCACCTTGGCATGGTTTATGATGTAAGCCCCCGTCAATGGCTTGTTGTTTTTAGTCCAGTTGACCCTGATAGTATGATTCTTCTGTGAGACAACACACCGCAGTGTAACGTTCTGACCTAGCAGCACTTTATGCCCTTCTGGGTGTATTATTATCTCTGGTTTAGCATCACTCTCATCTGTGGATCAGATACATTACCCTGAGGTAAAGTTTTGGCAGACGGGTGGGCAAGTATGTAAATAACTGAAGGTAAATGTAGTCTCTCGTTTAGTCTGGTTGAGTGGGTGGATAGGTGGGTGTGTGTGTGTGTGTGTGTGTGTGTGTGTGTGTGTGTGTGTGTGTGTGTGTGTGTGTGTGTGTAGGTGGTCCCTCATTAAGTCTGCTAAGACTGGTGACAACTGGTTGGTGTCCGCTGACAACACTGGTTAAGTATTTGAGCCTCTCCTTATTTCTTACACATGTGGGAGCTAGTGTGTGAGGAAGAGGGGGGGGCTAGACATTTATTGCACTTGTTTGGTAGTGTATAATGTCAGCGCCCCTTATGTATTCAAGAAACATGAACAACTGAGGCCCTTTTATAGAGGTCCAGAGAAGCAAAACATGTTACCAGTGATAACTGTTTCACCACTTACCACAAACAAATTCTGAAGAGGTAAGGTTAAAGATACTTCTTCTTTCCAGTTGTTTAGGGTGAAGACAGAGAGCACGTACATTTGACTTGAACTGTTTACTCTCAATCCAGACAGGAAGCCAGCTGAGTTCACAGTTACAAAGAAGGTGTGTTGTGTTTAAATATCTGTTACCAAAAACAGAACCCTAATTACTAATTACAACCACAAGTTCCACATTTTAGAAGTCCATTGCAGGTCCTCATGTGATCTCAAGCATCAATCATCACAAAAATAGGCATGGAATTAATTTTCCTCACAGTTTGAAGAGTCAAGACTTAAAAAAAAATAACATTTGTATTGAAACCACTCACTGAGTTGCAAGACTTGCCATCTAGCATAAAATCCCTTTACACAAACGAACTGTAATAAAATCTTGCAGTTAAATTTCAATGGTTTCAAATTTTCACATCCATCTATATGATTGACAACGACAGGCGACAGTTCTCTGTTCTTGTATTTATTTTAATATCAAAGTTAAATCAGCATTCCAGACAAGTGAGGGGTCTCAGGTCAAAAACCCAACAAGATCAGCTACATGACCCAACAAATTAAGAAAAAATTTATAAAGATTATTTCGGTGGGATCAGAGGGAATTGACCCACTGGAATTCCTTATTGACACCCTGCCTTAAAAACTTATTGATCCAGAACCCTGTGAAATAATATGCTCATGCATGCAAAATTTTCTTGTGTAGCCAGGCACGGCGGAAAAACCGCTGCTCATGCGCAGTAGATTTCGGTTCGTCTTCCCGCCGCCTTTCCATTTTCAAAATGGCGGACGACGAATCAAAAACGAACACGTCATTGTCATGGCTTTTGGCAACATCTTGCTCGCTCAAGGCAGTTACAAACAACTCGGCTACTTTGAGCAATGATCCATACTGATGGTTTGACTGTGACTGAGAGGATCGAAACGGTGTTGTCAGTTTTCTCAGGCGATAAAGACAGCTCTTCCGAAAGGAAACTTTCAGCCTTTCCAAAATCACCCGAGGTACCGTTTTTCCTTTTCTTAAGGTCGTGTTAAGTTCTTTAAGGTTTTGAACCGCAATTTCTTGTAGCTTGTTTAATTTTACGGAACATATAAAATATGACTTTTTTTTCGTGCCAATGAAAATTTTTAAATGCTATTTGTTCTTGGACTTTTGTATCGTTGCCTGAAGAAAGAAACGTGGAGGACGAATTTGTAAGTAGTACACACTAATGCCTAATTTTGTTGTGTGTTTCGCTTGTGTGCTATTAATTCGTGCCTTGTTTTGCCGCTTCAGTGGATGCCATGTACTGCCATGAGCTGAAAACTCGTAGTAAGCTTATAGAGGTTTAATATGGCATTGTAGAAAGTTGTATTGTATATGTAATACAGCTTGAAGGATAAAATAAATTGCTCTTTGTTTATGTTAGCCTGTGTTTGATATTATGGCTTATGCTACTTCACACTTACTACGATTCTTGTTCCTTGGCTACGCAGCTTTCCCCGCAGCTAGCTGTGGGCTTCGTTATTGCAAACATTTCTCCATTGTGTTAACGAAAAAAGCAATCCCCCAAAAGGGGTTCTTGTTCCACTTTAATTTATACTGGGGGAACATTCGTTTATGTGAAGGCTTGTAGTTACATCGAAATTCAGTCAGTGTAAAACGCAGACTGTGCACTGCAGACTGCAGAGTAAGGGGGAAATACATACTGCAGACATTATTATAACAGAATCGTGTTTTATCGAGAGCTAACCTTATACAGGGTAACTGGAGAAAATATTCAGGCTAACCCTAGGGCGGATACAGAGAAGGGGTTTCGAGATATGAACTGCCAAAAGGCAGTCCCCTGTAGGGGGACTGGTGGCTTTCACGCTGGAAATTTATGAAATTGTGGTCCTTGAATTGGAAATGGGATTTCTGTTATTCTGAGGCCAAGTTAGCATGTTATGTTTTATTTCTTTTTTTTTTTAATCTAGGGGGTTTGACCAAACCAGCCAAAGCCCCCTAGATCCTTCCCAGCTAACCCGAGTGATATTCAGTCTAACCCTAGAACTATTTAGGCTGAACTCTCACTTCTTTTAGCCTGAATAAGGTTGGTCTGTTTACTGTTAACACACAGTAACACTTGAAAAGTCTACAGTCTGCATTTTAACACCTGGCCTGCAGTCCAAAGTCTGCATCTTACACTGACCACATTGGAAAGCATGCCTTTTTGCAAAAAGCACTATTGTGAGAAAACACATGAAAACTGCACAATCCCTCTTCCCCCAATAGTAAGTTTAAGTCTTGTTCGAAGCAAATACCATATGCCATCTCTCCTAGATACTTTTAAGGAGAAGGTTCAGTAGCCTACACTGCAACAAAATTCTACTGTTTCATATTGTGTTCCAGATAAATTCCATACCCTTGCAGACCCTGCCACCAAATTTTGTTTACTCCCTCCCCCAACTTCCAACCATCCTAAGGGGTCACCACCTTATTGTGGAGGGATGGTTTTTGTATCCATGACCCTATGAGCTATGTCAGCTAGAGTCTTGTACTTCTGGTAGGTTGAAGGATAGGGACCAGACAAATTGTGATCACCTGGCTTTTCAGGTTGGGTGTTAGGCTGAGGGCTGATAACCCACTACTGTAGAAAATAAGACTATCACAGATCCAGAAGATATTCAAATCTCTATCAACATCAGTGAAGCAACAAGGGCTCATATCATAACACATGCATTTGGAGTAAACCCCTTCCTCTGAACACCTCACTGAAAATGCCAGTTCACCTTCATACTTTCCTTTTCAAAATTTTAAGTTTTGAATTCTCTTCCCCACCCCCCACTCCTCAGAATTTCCATTGACCTCCCTTGAGGTGGATATGGTTATCTTCTGGCACCACAATTCACTTTTTGGTAAATTATTCAGCTCAGGCAATGATGTCTCAGTAAAATAATTATCTGATTAAAATGCAACTTAGAGATTTGCAATTCCAAATCAACTACATGTAAAAACTACTGTTAAGTTAACCTCTCCCATTCCCAAACAAAAAGACCAAACAAGTGTGACTAGAATTGTTTCATTAAAAACACCCCCCAAATATAGAAAACTAAACTGAAATAAAAATAAAATCCAACACAAACACACAACCAATGAGCATCATTAAAAAACTGGATCATTGGATAATGCAATTTGAGAGTTTTCATTGTTTTAGCCATCAGGGGTTATGAGCCATTATACCATGCTCTACAAATATGGAAAGTGTATGCATGATTTTTCGAACATTATTGTCTAGTTTTCTATATTTTGGGGGCCTTTTTAATAAAACAATTATTCCATTCATGCCTGTTGGATATGAGAAGATTAAAGCCAACTCAGCACTACGCGCCTTGTTGGCTATCTATTATCTCATATCCAACACGCTCTTGTGGAATAATTGATAATTATTCACTCCCTCACGAATGATGTGTGATCCAAACAATAACAAAATGGCCGGCGAAAACTTATGTTCCGCCAGTGTTTCTGAAACAGAAATCCTGCAAATACAAGAAGATACTGTACCATAAAATACAAAAAAGTCTTCAAAGTTTTGCATTTTCAATTTTCATTTCAAGTGAAAATGAAACTTTGATTGAACAATGAAATTGTCTTGCAAACAGACTTTTCATTTAGATTGGTGATTTGAACAGTGTTAAAAGACCATTTTGCTAGATTGTGATCAATGAGGATTTTATCGCAGGTTAACTAGACTTGCCACGTTAGAAGATTCTGTAAAGAATTGTGCACATCTTCATGCCGCTTGTCAATCTCAGTAAATAACAGCCACTATTCACCTCGATTGCAAAGAATAATTGTGAAATATCGCACAGACTTCCACACCAAAATATTATGATCTACAAATTTTTAAGAAGTCAAATCCCAACCAAGTTGTTTACCAAACTATAATTTTTCTGTCTTCAAACATTTTTCTTTATTAATTACTGGGGAATCCTGAAATACTTGTTCCATGCATTTGGTTCCTTAATTATCCCTTTTATTATTCCTTAATCTTTTCATGAAAGGGGACATATCATTTAGTATCCTCTCCAAGGAAGATGGCATTCATTTCATCCATGAAAAAAACTTCAATCTTCAAGTTGATGTACATGGCCACGTCACACTGTCTACAGCCAGAAAATCAAGTCATTGAAAGAGAGGAGGAGAGCTGTGAAAATCTGAGGTCTAACTGTCTGAAAAAAGAGGAAAAAATGTAAAATTAAATTAAGCTATACTTTGGCTTCATCCTTTGAATACTTATTACATTGCAAGAACTGTCACTAACTTAGTATCTGCACTGTTCATACATTATACAATACTGCGTAGAGCATTGAAGACTACACAACTTCTTTCAACCTATATTGTGAATACCTCAGTCATTTTGCTAGCTTTGTAACTGGGAAATTTAAATCATGTAGTACAACATAATCATGAAGTACAACAAAAGGATTGTTACTTCTTGAGGTTTCACTCAATAAAAAATAAATAAATAAAAACATTTCATTAACCTCATCATCATCAGACTAATTAAACCCAAAAAGTCTGCCTTCAGGTCAAAAAATAATTTTACACGACAACTTTTAAAAACTCTTTCAAAACCACGCAATTAGTCCATTCAATAACAACAAAACAAAAAACTTAGTGTACATCTGTCATATTAGATTCTTGCACCGCTGCAAGAACTTTTAAATTGTAGACAACACAAGCCAGAGGATATATCCAAACGTAGAAAGAAATGTGTCACCTTGAATAGTATGCTGATATCCGGACTGAACATAAGTTGGCTACGCTTTTAAAACATTCATTGCGTGTAAGATTTATATCCTTAAATCTAAAAAATTAAGCTCATTTACAGTACAGTGTCAACGGTTTTCGTCACTTATTTACATGATCATGGCAGACAAAAAACCTAACGGGTCACTTCCCGGAGGTAAGTCGAAGTATGACGAGTAATTCAAATGATAGCGAACAAAATCTTCAACTTTTAAAATGTAGACTCATCGAGCCAAGAAGTTTCCGAAGCCACACACGAACTAGAAAATGTTGCCACTTGCAAAAATCAACCATTTACGGAAGGAAAGGAAGGCAAACTTGGCTTACCTTTCAACATAGCTTTCCATTATGCTGCGTTCATTGTGTTAAGTCATCTGTACACCAATATCTGCAGAAGAAGAGTATTGTAAATAAACTAAGCAGGTGCTTCCGCTAGGCACAAAATGAACACGACACCAACGGACAAAAGAAATCACAACACAAAGAACAACACTCAAAGAAAGCGACAAAAACCAGGCTAATATTTGCAACATACTTACTTTTGATTAATCCACATTCTCCGCGACAAGTAGAAGTTCTAAGTGGGTAAAAATCCACAATAGTTCTTGCTGTTCGCTGGTCCCGCTTTCAAAATGTTCAGACATTTTCGAAACTCGTTTGCAGCCGCAAATTGTCAGCGGCGAGCGCTTGAGCATGCTCCAAGACAACGATTTTTCAGCCAATCAGCGGTTTTTCCGCCGTGCCGTGTAGCCATAACTAAAGCCTACTTACAGGTACTGAAGATTCTCCATTTCCAGGAAGGCATTCTTCTCAATAGATGTTATGATATTTGCAGAAAGATTCCTGAAAAAAGAATAGTATGTATAGCATAACGGTCACACTACAATTTGAGAACTACATTACCTGTATGATGTAAACTTGTATTTTCATCACATTTAGAGAAATATCTGTATGGAAACCACGGATGAACTTGCTTGATCAGTGGATACCAGGGGAATAATATTGCTTTGGTCCTTTGAAGGTGTGCACAGATTGAGCCAAACGTTTTCATTGCTGTCTTTTTTACAACTTTGTTTGAATTTTTTGGACAAGTTTGCAAACTTTTTCTAAGGAAGATTGCATATTGATTAGTGATAATAACTAGTGGTTCCATATTGGAAGTGAAAAAAATTCAGGCCTGAACAGGATTTGAACCCATGACCTCTGCAATAGCGGTGCAGTGCTCTACCAACTGAGCTATCAAGCCAACTGAGAGCTGATCATGCTGTGAGTTCGTAATATTCCCATAATGTACCCATAATATACCCGCAATATATTTCATATATTCACTTGCAGTACATTAATGTCATAGAAATAAGCAAGTTTGAAATTGAATTCTACTGTAGTTTTTATTTAAACCTTGTTTTCCTTCTTAAGGTACAAGTTTTTACAGCTTTGCACTCACTTATTTTAACCGGATTAGTATCTAACAAACCCAAACAGACAAGGGTAATGTTTACATGTAACTCGAACGATTTCTTTTTACTGGTACATTTGATTTTTTTGACTCTTTGTAGATTTGTATTACTTACAACAAATTCTGATGAAATAATTGTCAATAATATAATCAGCATTATTCTTCTGATAAACTGCTATCAAATGTAATAGATAGTTTAGTTCAAACACTCATGTAACATGGACAGTAAAAACTGTATATTGACAATAAATAACCCTGTAGATGTCTAGCACTTGCAATAAATGCTGATGAAATAATTTTCAATAATAACAAATTTATTTATCATTTTTGATAAACTGCTATCAAAACACGATAGATATTTTGTTTTTACAAAAATGGTAAGTTACTGAGTAGCTTGTCATGTCAAGTGTAAATTTAAGTATTGTTATTCCATTTGTTTGCCTCCTTAGGTAATTTGCTTGTTTCATTTGCCTCTGGGCAAATTAGAATTCAGTTTGTTCGCCTGGCTCCCAGGGCAAAAATTTTCTCTTGTGTTATTCGTCATGTTTGGCAAATTAGAATTCAGCTTGTTCACCTCACTGGGCAATTCACTTGTTTTATTTGCCTTGTTGGGCAAATTATAATTTCAATCAGTCTGTTCACTTGCTGCATGGGCAATACTCATGGAACAGCCACACGGTGAGACTCGTGAAAGAACATTGTCTTCCCCTTGATTAATCACTAAAACATTCCCTACCTTGATGAATACTTCCTGAAATAATTAAATTTACACCTAACATGACAAGCTACTGAGTAACGTACCATTTCAGTAAAAAGCTTCCCTTCACATTGAGAGATGACAAATGGACAAGGTACTCAACAAACGCGACAAACATACAAGGTATGAACGATCAAGCACAAGGTCACAGATTCGCAGATTTCTACGCAGTGGGGCCTTAGAACTGCCTACAAACAGACAATCTCAAGGCGAGATATCAACACAGAAAAAGGAGGCTGCCCTCTACGGGCAGCAAATATACTCACAAACTTTGCATGGCTTTTAGTCCAGAAAATGCATTAGCAGCTATCCAGGTGATACGATTTCCATCAAGTCTCCTGAAAAAGATATATTCTTAAATCATTTTATATCTCCCAAGGAAACTTGCAAAGTAGGAAACACAGCACATTATGTTAGACAGGCTTATACCCCATTCACACCAACTAAATCAGGTTTAATTAAACGAAGTTTCATAAAACTCGGTTTTACAAAACATGTTTAATTGAAGAACTGTTCACACCAAAGACGTGTTTACGTTCTGCATAGCCTCATTTTGATGCTAAATGTTGCCAATTAAAATTTGTAAACAAAATGGCGGTCAATGGGTTTGATCGCAGTGTTCTCTCTTCATTATGGCAGTCACGGCTAAAGGAAACCCGCAAAATTACTCAAAACCAAGAACGGATTGCACAGAGACGACTTCGTCGTTATCTTTGTCGCAGAAGTCTTGTTTCCTCCTTGTTATTTCTGTTTCTCACTCAATATGTTTTCACGCATTTACCTGTTCGTCGTGTCTGGACCAAACCAAGGTCGAAGTTGTTTTGGGAAGAGACGTGCCAGGGTTGGAATGAACGAGACTGGGGGGAGAACTTCCGAATGTCCAAAGAAGCATTCAATCGTCTGTGTGTGGAACTTTCCCCACATATTTTGAAAAGGGACACAAACTTTAGAAAAGCCATTGCAGTGCGTCATCGAGTGGCGATAACATTATATTGGCTTGCGGACACTGCACAGTATAGAACGATCGCAAACCTATTTGGTGTTGGGAAATCCACTGTTTGTGGTATTGTAAAGCAGGTATGTGAGGTGATTGTGAGAATTCTTCTCCCGAGATATATTTACGTTCCCCGAAGTCGACAGGAGGTACAAGAAAAGATCAATGGGTTTGAAAGTCGCGCAGGGTTTCCGCAGGTATTTGGCGCAGTCAATGGTTGCCATGTCCCCATAATTGGTCCTGAGCAAAGTCCAGATGACTACATTAATCGGAAAGGATTCCATTCGTTAATCCTTCAAGGCCTAGTGGATTTTGATTATCGTTTTCTGGATATTTGTGTTGGATGGCCGGGTAAAGTGCACGATGCACGCGTTTTTAAAAACTCTCCACTGTTTGCTCTGTGTTGCGCTCGAACTTTCCTCCCGCCCGACATGTCGGTGATGATATCTGGTGTACGAGTTCCTCCTCTGATATTAGGTGACTCAGCTTACGCCCTCAGCGAATGGCTGATGAAACCATACACAGATCGTGGAAATTTGACCCCGGATGAAAGCACTTTCAATCTCAAACATAGCACGATGAGAGTGGTGGTTGAAAATGCCTTTGGTCGATTGAAGGGGAGGTTCAGGAATATCAGTAAGAGATTAGACTTAAATGTTGAAAACTCCTGTAATGTTATTTCCGCTTGCTGTGTTTTACACAATTACTGTGAGAACCTGCATGAGTTCTTCAATGACCAGTGGCTCAATGGTGTCAATATTCATGTTGGAGTTTTCCCAGGTGATCCAGACCAAAGGCAGAACATTAATGCCATAGCAATAAGAGATGCTATTAAGAGCATTTTTTAATACGAGCTGAAAAACATTATGAAAAATTTCACGCCTATTTTGTGCCAGGTATAATGCACCCCTCAAAAGTAAATAATCTATCACAAAGCTTGCATCTCAAACACACACACAAGTGATGTACATGCTTACTTTTCCCCTTATGTATATAGTGTAAATAGTTATGTAAATATTGTAAGTAAAGATTTTTGTCTGGGCAATCCTCCACCAGGGTCATGTACTGTCCCATTTGTAATTAGGTTTGTTTCATAAAAATCAAGTGTCTGTTCCCAAAATTTGGTACCTTAAAAATATCAACATACATGTATACACCTTCAAGGATGTCACAATGCACATATAATAATAACAAGATTTAGACTTTTTTGGACTGCATCAGCCAGATGGGCTGCTAAGTTCAAACAGGAACTGTAGCTTTTTTAAGTCTGTACGTTATAATCTCAGAAATACCTGTGAAGCCAATGTATAATTATTTGCCTAAGAAGCAGCAGAAAATGAAATTACACCCTTTATTGTCACTGATTGTAAAGCTGAAAGCCATTTGATAAATATTAAAATACCTTGTACTTTTCAAGGTGAAATTTGTTTCACTTCTTGTGATCTATTACTGTTATACCATGGGTGACAAATTACTCCTTAATTTTGATGCAAAATATCAGCATAAATTTATAATTTTACATCTAAGATTACACTCTTGATCATGTAAACAAGTGAAAAACACTATGATTGTAATTTGTCATCCCTGATATTAGAAGGTAATCAAATGGTTAATAGACATGAAATTAGGAAATAATTTCACCTGAACTAATAAAATCCCTGTAGATTTAGTTAATTTTACTTGTTATTATTTGATTACACATGTCAATTTGGCCATACCTACCACATGTTCCCATAGGATAAATTTAAGCGCTAGTTGTTTTCCTAGTTATTTTGTTAGTAAATTTAAGTGCTAGTTATTTTCCTATCTGAGCATTATCTGTAGAATGATACAAGCTTACTGAAGGAAAGAGAAAAAAGATATCAGAACTTTTTAACTTAGGGGTTCAGTTTGGATTACCAAGAGGATCTAATCACTTACCAACATCATTGGCTTCCACTGGCATTAATGTCATTACTTTCATTCAACTTATTCACCTGATCACTGACAAGTGAAAACTAAGAAAGTTCATATGCCAAAGAAGTTTGTTTAGACCTTTTAAAATAAACCCCAAAGTTCACTATTATACATGTAGTGGTATCACTGAGGCTACAAAATTATTCACACATTGTTCATACCTCTTTTCAGAAACCAATTAGCAGGACTTTTCCAGGACTCAGATTGATTTTTCCGGAACTCCAAAATTCACATTAACCCAAGATCTCAACACTGCAGACAACTATTTTCTGTTTTGCATTTTTACTTGTTGAGTTTAATAAATTATCAGACCTTTCCAGGACCAGTAGTCTTTTTCCAAGACTTTCCAGTCCTGAAAAATGCCACAGCAAGTATTAATTTCTACATAACAATAATTTATTATTAATTATCAGAGAAAAAAACAACAAGGAGTCTTGGTTAATCTAGAAAGAGACAATACCAATAACCACTGTTGAGTTTAGGGTACTGTATGTGCACAAGAAACTTATACTTACTGCTACAGCATACATGTATTGTTAAATATGATTTTCACCCCAGCTTGAAGCAAAACAGAAATGTAAGTTCATTCCATAATCATTTTGCATATATTTTTTTCACTCTGTGTTTCCTCAATTTTCCCTTGCATGTTTGATTTCATTATGCCTCATATTCTCAAGCCCAGACACAAGGTAAACATGTCAGATTGAGACCATGCCAGCTATTAATTGAACTTCACGTGACCTCAGAACAATTATAGCTTTATATAACATTTCTCAAGCAATTTAAAAACAAAGAGAAAATCAGTGCTTGATTAACAAACTTTAATTTATTCAGCTGTCAATTCTTTAATACACACTGGAATAATTTATTTTTAAAAAAAGGACCTCAAATTATGAGTCATCAAATCAATTTACTTCGAATTTCATGATAGCAAAAATATGCTAATATCTCTGAAGAAAATAAATTCATAAAGTTATGAAAAACTACGAAATACTCATTATAGATAAATTCATCAAAATTGGTCAACAAATGATTTAGGAAATAGACAAGAATAAACAAGTAAAAATGTACAGCATAAAAGCTTACATAAGAAATTTAACTGGCTAACCATCAGAATTAGTACATGTTGCCTGATGATGATCTGATGTTGATATGAAGTTCGACTCCTTAGGCTTTAACACAAATGACGCCGAAAAAATAACTGATAACGGATAGAAGATCTAGCTGAAAGTGACGCAGGCACGAGTACAAAAACATATTGAATCTACTTTTGAAGTACCTGCGCCAGTTTTAACAGAAACTCCTGATCCTCTTTCCTTCTCTTCTCCTCCCTTTCTTCATCTCTTCTTTCACGTGCCTTCTCTGCCTCCATAAATCTCCTATCAGCTGCTTGCTGATAGGACACAAACGCCTCTAAAGCTTTGTCGACTTTGTCAAATGCGTCACTTGTTGACAACTTTCGTTTTTGTGTGCCACTTTTACATACAGGTACTGGCTTCTCATCCTCCATTGTTGTTGTTTCTGAAAAGGAACACAACAAATCTTATGCTTAAATGTGGAGATCCAAGTCGGAAATTAGTCATGTTAGCAGCTGCTTTATGTTTTACTTATCTCTTGCAATACATGATTCCATCTGTCTTGGAAGTATATTTGCAAAAATAAACCCATCAACTTTATCGACAGTGCAAGGCGCTCATGTTCCGTTACGTGTGACAATTGTCTAGCCCTCCAATAGGCGATAGTTTTTTTTTTGAAAGCTCACCTGTACATGTCACACAAGCATCTTTTTTTGGTTCCAGGCATTTGCTGGCTTTGTTGTTGTTGTCGCTGCTGCTGCTGCTGCTGGAAGTTAAATTTGGCGCAACATTTTCGACATTTCCTTTGCTTTCTTCTTCACAGACCTGTGTATCATCCCCAGTGACAATTTGGGAAGAAGTAACGACACTCTTTGGCTTCGTGCAGGGCTTTCCTGATAAGAATTCATCGACTTCATCGAAGAACGCCGGCTTCTTCTTCGGAGTTCCGTTTCCTGTCTTCCTGCATTCATCTTTGTAGGAACGATACGTGCTTACCAAAGTGTGTATTCTTGTTTTACAGGCGTCTTCGTCCCTGTCCTCGTAGCCCGCCGCCCGTAGAAATGCGCTGATTTCTTGCCATATAGGCTTCTTTCTGGTACAGAACAATAGTTTTGTTTGTATATTTTCGTCCCCCTACCTCTGAAGTAACAACATGGTCTCTCTGTTCTCCCAAACTCTTCCGCGAGGTTTTTTAACGGCCGCCATTTTGGATGTGTTTAATAAAACACAAAAGTTAAACTACCTCATCAAGGTAGTTTTATAAAACACGGTTCTAGACATGTTTTGTTAAACGCGCCAGCGATGTGAACGGGCAGTTTAGTAAAACAAGTTTATTAAAACACGATTTAAACATGTTTAAGCTTTGGTGTGAACAGGGTATTAGATTTCTTATCACCAACAAATCACACATGCTGTCAGTAAAATGAAATGAATACATAATACGAAATGCCAAGCCATAGTAACATCTGCATCGACGTTGTGGCCATGTCAACAGGGTGGGTGCAATGATGCTTGATGGATTTGATTCCTGATTTATTTTATAAAGTTGTAGGTATGGTGAGCTTTTCAAGGCCAAAAAATTCAAGAAGATTCTTGAGATGAAACAAAAAAGTGAATAGACCTTATGTGTCATGATTATAGTGATTTAAGGAGACCTCCAAAGCAACAACTTTGGCAGGAGTCATCCTGATTGTGAAACCGTTATGCTTCTTTTAATTAGTAATGGAATTTTCCTATCATTTTACTAGTTACTTCATCAAAGAATAGTCCTGAACATTTTGATGCGTGGTTTACACAGTTTATGAGCTATAGTACATGTACAATAGGAAATACATGTACCAAGTTAATTTAAAACTTTTATTCTGGCCCAACATATCACAATGATCTTGTTGCAATGATACATTCAATAACTCAACTGCAGCAAACCTAACACAAATAAACCAAAGTACTCACAACATGATTAACTTCTGAAGCCCTGTGAAAGCTCCATTCATTCCTTCTACTGTTGATGAAAGAGCATTATTGCTCAGGTCCCTGATGTGCAAGCAAGTAAAATAATTATAAGATACCAAGCATTTCAGGGGTTATTTCCCTCAACCAACATAAACAACATACAGTGTATTTCTTACAAGCCACATTTTGTCATTTTAAACCAAGCTTAGAATCAATTCAGTCAAAATTTTCAATTTGTGATTGATTGCCTTTGCATTCACGACAGGCATCATAATGATAGCAAAATCTGAACAACATGTGTTCCCAAATTTATTTCTTTGGATAGAACAAACATTAACATTGCCAATACATTATTAAAAACTCTATTCTGATTTGATAGTTAATTCACCACTAAGTAAATAGTTCACCCCTGAAACAGAAAAGGAAGGAAAGAAATGAAACAAAATAGAAGATCCCAACAAATATCACGGTGTAAACTTTTAACAATTATAATATAGAGACTTACAACATCACTAAGGAGTTTAAGTCAGCAAATGCCTCCTCTGCCATGTGATAAATACGGTTACTGCCCAGGTTTCTGCAAAATAAGCGTCATTGTTTGTCATACGTACATGTAGTTGAACCTCCATCAGCAAAGCAGCTGCCAAATAAGCAAGCTAAGTATACAAGCCTTACACAGATACTACTCAACACTTACAGTCTCTGTAACGTTGAAAGATGGGCAAATGTTGTCACATCAATGTGAGAAAGTTCATTCTGGGCAAGATTTCTGCAAGGAAAACAACAAAAATTATAAAATAGAAATAGCCTGCAGGAATATCATGAAAAAGTAAAAGTTTTTGTTCCAACCTCCTAATTAAATCCTTCAACAAGCAGTGATGTTGCAAGGAGGAAAATCAAGAAAAAATGACAACACAAGCAACTCACAGCTCTCCAAGAAGCAGTAATGCTCTCCATCCCATGCCTCCTGGCCGTTTATTAATTATACGTATATGATTGTTGTTCAGGTAACTGTTTTGTCCAGGGAGAAAAACAGGATTCATTAGATGCAGTTCCTCACAAAGCAAGAGCAAAGGCATCATTATGCACATGGTGTACATGTGGTCAGCCCACAAGTGTGCTCACTCATGCAAGAGTTTATTGAAACAAAGCCAATAATGTGCTCACAGAAAATTGGATCAGAGAAAGGGCTTGTGACAATGGGTGTAAGTAATTGCTTTTCACCCCACAAAAAAGACTCTACCAGCTTACCAAGTGTCTGCAGAACTCACAAACTATAAACTTGCAAGGTCCTGCAACACAAGTCTTTTTAAGAGAAATAATAACCCCTTTAGCTTTTAGATTCATCAGCATCCAATTTGCCATGAAAACCAAGGTCACTATTTTTGCCTACATGCTATTACTGACCGCATGAATGCCTTACACTTCGATGAATGAAATTTCTCCAAATAAGCAGTCATAGCATGTTTTCTGATCTAGAAAAACAACTATGGGAAGAATTCAAGCAAAACATTTTCAACTTACAGTTTATGAAGCTCAGAAACTCCAATGAACCATGATGTGGAAACAGATGTTAAATTATTATTGTCCAAGTACCTTGAAAGATTCAAAATCTGTTGTAAGCTTCAAACAACAGTAATGTACAAGTTATTCCTTCTTAAAATATCAACACAATGTGTGTAGAGCAGGGTTTTCAATAAGCTTTGAAATAGCCGTCTGAGCTAACTAAAGTAGGCAGCAAACTGATCAATTTTTTCACAATTTGGGTGACAATACAGACAAAGTAGACAGCAGTAAGAGGTAAATTCTGACAAAGTAGGCAGCAATTTTCGCCGGTTGCCGGCTTCTAATGAAACCCATGATAGAGGGGTACTGAGAATATGGGTAATCAACAACAAGCTGACATGTCCTTTTATAAACCCTCATTTGTCCAAAAACAGTAATAGGAAAAGCACAACATTAGCAATTAAGGAGAATTTGAAAGTGGTTGTACTTACAGTTCTCTGAGATTGTTCATTTCCCAAAGGGAGGAATGTGCAATTGTGTTGATTTTATTTTTTGAAAGCTTTCTGCAATTACAAAATTAAATCACACATGATGAGTTCTGCTTATAGTTAACATACTACAAACAACATACTAACAAGGCATTTGGCAGTAAACAATTTGTCTACATGACCCCTAGTCCAAAGTTTCTAGCCCAATGACTGCAGACAGATTAAGGCTAGTATGACTTCCAAAATTACTACTCATAAGG
The DNA here is from genome assembly GCF_964199315.1 of Orbicella franksi. Lineage (NCBI taxonomy): Eukaryota > Metazoa > Cnidaria > Anthozoa > Scleractinia > Merulinidae > Orbicella > Orbicella franksi. The sequence continues at coordinate 17,984,768 of NC_138155.1, read as the reverse complement.
AGAGCCTCAATCACCAGCTGAATGGTATGGATTAAGTTTCTCTTCTCATCATTTTGCCATGGGTCTGTAACATCAACATTCCCCACGAGGAAAGAGAAAATGCCTGTAAAATAACCCACTTATACTGCCTATAACACTCAAAAATGTATAACACATTTCTCCCTTCCTTAATATGTCTTCCCTGAACAAAGATTTAGTAATGATCTTGTGTGAAACTTTCCTCTACATGTACACTATTAAAATTGAATTTTGCTTGATAAATTAGTGGCCAAAACATTTGTGGAATGTGATAAATGCTACTTCATTCCAAAAGCAAAGCTCAGAAAACAATAAAAAACAAGTAAAAAGTGTGACCCATAGGATCTAAGAGGATTTCACTTAACCTGATACCTCCGATTAAGCTAGATTTTCATTCCACTATAGTAAACTCCTTTAATCTGGAATAAATATGTGAAGAATTGTTTTCAGGATCATGGAATATTACACTGGCTATTCACATGAAATCAGAACTTACAATATGACTATGGACTTTAAACTTTTTAGCGGACTGTTAATTGTCCTGATTAAGTTTTTTGTGAGGTCTCTGAAGGAAACAAGAAGAAAATGGTATATATTAAAGTAAGTATCCCCTCAATCAAAAGTATATAAAATACAGCAAAGATACATGTAAATTACAGCGCTGTGTATTTTCACAACCTTTGTTTTCCCCATATGATGTCACAACATGTTAAACATAATTATACCTTATGCATATTAACCTTATCTACTTTCACATCTTTGCAAAGACAAAATACATTTGCAAATGTTAAAATGTTAAAAAAAATACTCAGAAAATGTCTCCTTTGCCCTACATTGCAGGTCACACAAGACATTTTTTATGGATAAACAGTCTAGGTAATGTTAGTATATAGCATCTGCACAAAACAAAATAGACACTTCAAATACATTGGTGATAAAGCTAGGTGCCTGCCACATCAAATGTAATAACAAGTCCATGCCAATAAAAAGTACTATGCTCTATTCCCCCACAGGAAATGCAAGGACAATAACCTGTCATGTGGGTCACTCCAGAAGCAGATGTAGATGAGATAAGCCTCTTATCAAATACAACATCAATGATTAAATAAATCTCACATAAGCAACTTACAATTTTTTTAATGAGGTTAAATGGCTCAAGGCCTGAACTGGAATAGATGTGAGTCTGTTTCTGCTTAGCTTTCTGTGGAATAGCACACAGACACCTCAATATTTCATTCACTGGTGATTTACATTCTTGACAAAAGTAAGACAACTGTTAGGAATGCTTTCTGACATTATAGTTTAAATCTTTAGTTCCCAAAAGTACATACATGTCTTCACCAAATTTAAATAAATTGTCCTTACTTTGTCAACAGGAGATGAAAATGAACAGAACCACTCATAAAGGGGAAATTGCTTCACCAACAATTTATAATTAAACACTATAACTGAGACTTGAAGAGACCTAATATCAACAAAATTTTTGTGCCATGTTTACACATATAACAGCAAAAATATATTAAATACTGTAGTTACTGGCCTTGTTTATTTTTTATTTTTTCCTTCTAGCATATAACTAACTCAACGGAAAGACCCTGGTAATAATAATGATACATAAAGTTGTATTTTGGGTGAATAATTGTTTCATTACGAGACATAATGAGACTACAAATCAACTTACAGCGACTGGACTGAAGTTAGGTTGGCAAAAGCATTTACTCCAATACTGGAAATACGATTACTGCTCAACAACCTATGGTAAAAAAGTAAAAGAAGTTACTGTGTTTAGTGGTGAAATGAGTGTGTGTTATCAGTGCCTACTTAACAGTGTTGATTTGATTCTGAGTACATACTGTAACCTATGTTGTCAATGTTGGTAAAAACTACATTTTAGTTTCCTTCAGTCTTTGTCTCATGTCAGTGTAACATGTGTTTTTTTTTATTCAAAAACCCAAGGGATTTGATTCACATAAACAACAGCTGATTTCAGTGCAGTGTGTAGATCCAGGCTTTTGAAACATGATTAGCCCAAAATCACATGATTCTGACAAGAAGCACCTGCACATGGTGGAAAATGGAGAATATTTGTGAGATTGTGGAAACATACAGCAAGACTTTCCAAAATAAGCAGGATGAAATAAAGGATGGCAAAGCAAAAGGTGTCCCAACAAATTATTTTCTACCAAAAGAACCTTGAGCACTTGGAAAGGGGCAATTTGATGTTTGGTAGCAGAACTGGCATTTCTTACTGTTGCCGATGTCATAGCCTAAAAAATATATTTTGTTAAAAAAAAAGCTCACAAACTGTCATTAACAGGCCTGATGGGAGACGATGGTATGTTAGTAGTGTTGCTGGATTGGAATATCCTTTTACAGTGGAAGAATGGCAAGAAAAAAAGCCATAACAAAGTTTGCCTGTGCAGCGCCTGGCACAGAAACAGTATTTAAAATTGCAACATTTGATTGGAGAAATACATTTTCTTGGTATTAATTATTTTTTAATGGCAAACGGCCTCGCGCACGATGTTGGTGTACAACTGCGTAACAAAAACGGTCTCACGCTAGATTTCTTATTATTTCTCGTCATTCTTAAAGCCAGTGGTCGTAAAACTTCACGGAATTAAAGTTCCATCTATGTGCACCCCAAAAAGCGAAATGTTCCGTCTGAAAGACATTTATTAGAAGAACAATAACAAAATTCCGAAAACAGGTTAGGCAAAAAGTGCCGTTTTTCCCCCATTTTTTGACCAAAACGGAAAGTGCATTATTATAATTTTTAACTTCTTAGTGTGAACAATTCAATTCAAGAAGGTGTCTCCAAAGTGCACCTAAATTTTGCTTTAAAATGGTGGGATTCTTTCATTTGTGGTTGTATCTGTCAAAAAAATATGATTAAAAAACTAGCGTGAGACCACGTTTTTAATTTAAAAACTTTGTCATTTTATCGCGCCTTTGTGCGCACGTTTCGAGCACTTTTTTCCTTTTTTGCCTTTTGCACAAATTTTGCGTTTTGCCAATCACACCTCCGGCATTGTGCATTTTTTTTACCTTTCAGGCCCGCGCTATTTTTGCCATTTTGTCGTTTTGCTAATTTTGCCTCGTGGTACTTTTACCGCTAGAGCGCTGGCGAACAACACCGTAATAAAGGCTGGAGTACACGAGGGGTGCAAAGTACTGAGAAAAAGCCGAAGCAAGCATTTTATGATACTTTTAGTGATGCTATTTTCACAGGCGAATGCTCCGTTGAGATTGAACGTTATCCTCGCCGATCCTTCCGCAAAGTTGGCGAACAACACCGTAATAAAGGTCAACCAACACATTGATGTTTTGTTTTGTTTTCTCTTCATGGGGAAACCTTTCAATCCCAGTCTAACTTGACTCGTCCATCCATTTCCTTATTTGGACATAATTTGGGGTTGTTGTAAATAACAAAATGGCCGCGATGAACACGAAATGGACAAGAAGGTGCAGGGAACTTGCTTGCTTAGTGCGCATAAAAAGAAATAAAAAAACACATAAGATGATTCGTTCTGTCATTTTCTCAAGATCGCCGAGCTGGACAAAAATTGGACAAACGTGTTTAAAGTTACATCGTTTCCAAATCCTTGGTAAGCACTCTGATAGCGATATATAGCGTAACTTACTAGCATGTGACATTCTCTTATAGTTTGCGTTCTCGAGAACGCTTTTCTCCATTTTTGTGATTCCATTTTTGTGATTCAAAAGAGCTCCTTTAACAATAATTTGCAACGCTTTGCCTTGCGAAACCTGTATTATGATTAAGGAAGCTTACATTCGGAATTGAACCAACTCAGTTTGCTGGAGTCGGAATAAAGGCAAAATACACAAAAAGCCAAAAGGGAGCGATGTTTTTTCTGGCGCAAAAGGCAAAAGCAAAAACCACCAAAAGGAGTAACGTGCGCGATTTTGGCAAAAAGCAAAATTTGCCAAAAAGGCAAAAATAGCAAATCGCGCCTGCAATGGGCGCGATAAGAATAGCATAAAATACGGCCCGATGTGTTACGCTACTTGCGGAGATTAGAATGGAGAGTGTGTGATTTTGACTCCTTACAAGAAAGGCACAAGCGCTTTTGAGACGTAGCTAAGATGGAAGGAAACTACATGAAAATCACTACAAGATGGTGCTCATTTGAAGAGAAAAAAATTAATAACCTGCGAATTACAGCATTTCTAAAACAAATTTTCATCCGATTTTTGCTAATTTTGATTTGTGCACCAACATCGTGCGCGAGGCCAAACTAAATTTTCCTTTGATGTATCCCCTTTTTGAATTTTTAGTATCATGAGGACTAGTTATTGCCAGGCGTAGACTAAATTTGCACCACTTTGGCAGCTCAACAATAACATGTCAGTTTCATAATTTGTGTCATTTGAATTTTTATGTGCTTGTTTTACTTCAACTACATCTCACCAAAATACAACAACCAATGACACTACAATGTCCACAAAGCATATGCACAATTGGGTATTTTAACCCCTATCCAAATTGTTCAATTTGCTCTTCTTTTACTTGCCCTGGGCAAGTCTTAGTTTGTTCTTTTAATAATTCAGTTGGCAGACAACTTGCCTGATGTGAAAATGAAAAGTCACTTGCCTAGAAGGAAAATCTACTTTTTTCAAGCCCCATATACATCACAACTACTAAGTTGATTATCAACTTGTTTCCAAAAGTTAATTAGGCACCTAGGTTTAAATACCGCCTGTATGTATAACTACATTCTCTACTTAAGTCTTATTTGATTGAAGGAAATAAAATGGCAGAAATTGTTGGCCTAAGGGGATCAACAGTTCTTTTCTCACAAAGATGGGAAGAAAGTGACCAGGACTGTTCAAAGTATTTAGCTCATTATTAAAAGCTTATTCTTTAATACAAAAAAGATTGATAGAAATACTTACAGATATTGTAAAGACAGTTTCTTAGTGACATTTTGAGATGGAATTGAAGTTATCCTGTTGTGGTGCCTACAACAATCACCAAAACAAATAAATAATGCCTGAATTATGAGTCTAATGCATAGATTATAGCAGAGCTCCTTCAGGCTGCCAAGCAGAGCTCCATACCCATATAGGAAAGAAAAGGAAAGCCATGAATTGATTTTCTCATGGTTATCATGGCTATGAGTATTCCTCGTCACAGGCGGCCCAAGCTCTCAATTTTATCCTTTTTTTTTTTTCCTTTTCATGCGAACGTTCAGGCTAACATGACATATGGCATGTACTATTACATAACGACCGAATTTGACCACGCAAAACATGACTCACGCCTTGCAGTATATGGAGGTGTTGTGTTACAACGGTTTGAATTTATAAAGGTTTGTATGAGAATGCAACGATTTGTCAACGGTCAAACCAAAATGCTCCCCGGGTACCCTCGTGCTTTAGTTGTCAAACCCATAAAGGGAGTGCCCGGTTACCCGGGGAGCATTTTGGTTTGACCGTTGACAAATCGTTGCTGACTACCCCCGGTCGGGCTAATTATAGTTACCCAACACCGCGAAAGTGTCCTAACTTTTGTGACGTGGCTGTTTTCGAGTTTGCGAGCGAAGCAATCTCGAAATAAATGTATCGTTGCGAAGGCGTTGTGGACGGAATCGCATAGCAAGTGAACTGACATGGAACTTCAACATTTCTTCTTCGATTCTACGGAGGAATTGAGCCGGCAGGGTTATTTTCAGTGGATTTATTCGCTTCGAGCGGCGGGCACTCTGGAAATCAGTGTCCGGCCTTGTCTTTCTTTTAGTAGTGGAAACCCACAGAACGATAACTCGCCGAAATCGCGTTAGATCGGCCCGAGGAGCTGGCAAACAACAAAGAATACAACACAGCAACAGGGTAAGTAGATTTTATTCACAAAATATAAGAATAATTGGCTTTTCAAGCAAAGCCGTTGCATTCCCATACAAACCTTTATAAATTCAAACCGTTGTAACACAACAACTCAATATACTGCAAGGCGTGAGTCATGTTTCGCGTGGTCAAATTCGGTCGTTATGTAATAGTACATGCCATATGTCATGTTAGCCTGAATGTTCGCATGAAAAGGAAAAAAAAAAAGGATAACATTGAGAGCTTGGGCCGCCTGTGTCCTCGTGGGCGCATACGCACAATGACGACTTAAGAGTCGCGCAAGATGGCAGCCATACTCCAATCCATGTTATGGTCAATTGACACCTGTCAAAACAAGGTATCCCCTGACCAGTATCACGTGACCATATCGCAGCTCAAGTTTAGAGCTCATCAAGGTCACATACTTTTTTTTCAGTTGACCGCTGACCAAGTTCTGGTTTTCAATTGGATCGTAGCCTTGTATCAGGTTGACTTGTTGGCCGGGTCGTTTGGAAGCCGGTTAACGTTATCCCAGGATTATAAAAGTTAACTGAAGTATAGTTTGTCTTCTATACAAATGTTTTTCACTACTTTTGTTTTGTGTATTTTGAAGACCTTGAGATTATTCAAACTCAAACCAGAAGGCCAAACAACAGAAACAGAAACCCTTACTGTAAAGTTACAAAAATCAAAACAAAATTCTCACTTATCCTCGGTTAGCTTAATCAGGCTTTGAACAACCCGACCCAGGAGCTCCTCTTTTAGGCTTGGTTAAATCTATATTAATTATTATGTTTAGTTATACATGGTTTACATCTTGATTAGTCCAGTGCTCCCGTCATCTATCAAGTTGTATTTGTCTTTGATTCCAGGACATGAAAAGATGATGCGGAAGCTTCATTTCTATTGAGCCAGTGACACTGATTGCAAATAAAGTGTTTAATTCACAAGTTCAGGGACATCGTAATACACATGCATTCAAATTGGAAGAATGTTTGGGATAGTTCGCCAACTTTAGGTGTTCTACAGTACATTTCGTTCTGAATCAAAAGTTTTATCCCTGTTTGCTTGTGGTAAGAGGAGGCAAGTCCTTTCAGTGCGTCCACTAAGTACCATCACTGATGTACACAGCTAAATGATGAGAGTATGATGATCTTATATGAAAACTGAGTCAGCTGCTGAATCAACTGCCTAGCACAAGACTAAAATTTACCCAGCAACTTCTCTCTCACTGAAAAAGACCAACCACCAAAAAAGTACACACTGTTTATGAAAGGGCTTTAGATTTATCATCAAAAAAAACAGTGGTGTCTGAAACTTAGTTTAGTTTAGTCATGGAGAGATTTTCCAAAAACTGTTGTGAAAACTTTCTTTCCATTGAATGGTGTTGATATTCGTGATAAACCAACATCAATCATCAATATCCTCACTAACTCAATCTGACTACCTAGGTCGGGGTGCATGAAATTCCTTGAGCATTTTATGATGGTAAATACACTACTTACAGTGATAATCGAGTCAGGGAGGATGGTAGAGATTGCCATGGTGGGATATCCCTGAGCTTATTCTCATGAAGAAGCCTGAAAGAACAAGTGGTAAGCAACGTAAAGACTTGTTGTGCTTTTCTCACAGTAATCAAGTTACATTGTATCAATCCTAGCTTAAAAATTTTACTAAAATTGAACAATTACCATAATAGATGATGACAGTTGTCATCCATCTGCACTAATATAGAGCTTTGAGCCTAATAACTTGAAAATTGTATAATACTTGGGGGTTTGTCCAGTTTAGTGTCACTAAGAAACAATAGGCAGGGAACAAAGCCATCTAAATTTATGGCCATTTGACTAATTCATATGTTTTGCTGCCTCTTCAATACAAACTAGCAATCAGTGAGAAAATTTAGAGCATAAATTTTGAAATAAAAACTAAATACTTACAGCTCCTGAAGATTTGTAAGTCTCGAAAGTTTTGAAACATCCAAGGTTTTCAGTTCATTGTAACTTAAATCTCTAGAAAAAAGAAAAACAATGTCATGTGTGCATGTAATACATTAATCATAAAATTCAATTTACAAACTTGGGTGTTATTACTGATGTTTTACTAACTCAGAGTGGAGGAAACAGTGGGGGGGGGGGGTCACTTGTTTGGCGCAGGTGTTAATTTTAATTTGTAAACTTGACATTTGCGAAGCACCCAACCTTTCTTCTCTACTGATATAATAGGGACAAAAGTATTGGGTGACAGGACCAAAGTGAACTATAATGACACTTGTTAATAACCATATTTTCCATTGTCATTTAAGTAATTCTAAAATCTTAAAAAAAAACATTTTTGTTTTAAAAATAGGATGTTTTTAGCAGGTAAGTGTCACTATGGTAACCTACTGTGTCACAAAAATGATAACAATCTGTTCACCAATGATCGGGCAGTTTTAGTACCATGATTGTAGCATGAACTGATGAAAAGTGCTTATTGTGACCAATCAAAATTTAAGTCTTGGAAAGAGCTGGATACTGTTGCGAACCACCTTAAGTAATGCTCTGGCTAAGAGCAATAGCAAGAACAATAGGGCCGCGGCTCCTGGAGCCGTTAGTAGTCGATGGGCAGAAACTTGATAATTAAATTAATCTGAGCTACTTTAATTTATTGGATAAATCACATTAGCGCGAAATTCAAATGGTTTTTATAAAAATTTGGAGCATGTAGAGGCCATTTGCTTGGCTTAAATTAACAGGATATCGTTGTTTTCACATAACATACTTGGCTGCGACTCTACTGTGGGATTCTACAGTGTATTTCTCTCCTTTGCGTCCCTAGTTTAAATAAACTGTCGCAACTACTGCTTAAAACTGCCATATCAGTTGATGTCCAGTGACTGCCATTTCACTGCAAGTTATGGTGATATTTTTTCTTCGCGCAATTCTCATTATCCATACACAGCAAACATTCATACAAAACTTATTTGCCACACAAATTTCGCATGCAAACGGAAATTCTTTGATTAAAGTGGACAGAGAGGAAAATAACCTTTTCTTTTCTGTGGAATAACTACTTACTTTTTCAATTTTTCCTGTCTGGCACAGCAAAAACAAAATAATTATTTCGCGGGAACGTGACGTGAATGTACTTACAAAGGAGAGAAATCTTACTTCATATTCCAGTTGGCAACGGATATAAATCTTCTGTCACTCTGCCTAATTTTAGCAGTGTCTGTAGTACAGAGTTCTTTGATTTTGAAAATCTCTCTCCTCAGTTGCAAGCCAAAGGCACTTGATATAAAACAGGCAAATCCACGCGCGTACCCAGCAGGAACAACAACACAATGAGAGGTCCCTCAAGGAACTACCCCAAAGATCACGATTATTGATCCTCATGAATACGATCTTTAGAATTGTTCTGAAGTCGTGAGTAATTCTAGGCTGTTTTTGTTCTACCGTTCTAGTGAAAAATTCATAAAACATGCAAAGAATTGCTCTTCACAAGATGGCTACCATGCTGTGACATATGAGCTCCACGTGTTACCATCTTTGTTTTATAATAGCTCGTGTTGCCCACGTACAAATTTTCCCTGAATTTGCACAACAATAGATTTTGACCGATTGTCGGGGCTTTCAGGGCTGTAATAATCTGTGGTTAAAAAAGAAATTCCGCATATTCCATGGCTGTTAGTGCTATCACTCTTAGCCAGGGCGTTACTTAATGGTACAAAATTGCCATTACCTGCTCAATATTTGAACAGGCAAAAGGTTTAATTTCCATAGAATCACACACCGCCTCTTACATGTATGTAAGACTTCATTTACAACTCTTTTCCTCTTATACTTTTAAGGTAAAGTAGAGATCTGTATATAAAGAACTGCAAATTAAGCTATAGTTCAGAGGTATACCCCAACTATAGATGTAACAAAATTTTCAACACTTTTCTTTTTTTATCCTGAATGCTTTTCACTTCAAGCTGTGACTTTCTCTACAAGTCTTGGATTGGTTTATGGTATTCCACAAACAATACCTTTCAAATGGTGTGTTATATGTTTGGTCTTTGGTTCTATAAGTACCATTTTACATATATACCGTAAAAACTCGTGTATAAGCCGCACTCGTATATAAGCCGCACCCCCAACTTTCGAGCTTGATTTTGAAAAAAGGAAAACTCTTTAAAAAGCGCTGAGCAAAAGAAAGTGATTACTTGTACATTGTAAGCTTGGTCAAATCTGATGCTGTGTATTTGCTGCGAGCTAAATAACTCTTGAAATACCTTTTACAAGCTATTCTTCAACGGAATTTCTGATATCCTCCTAAAGAGAGGCTCTTTTGACAAGATGTTGCCTTTATTGCTAAAGGCAATAGTGGAAAACGATGAAATTCAAACGGAAATCCGAGCAAAACAATCTCTGACCGATCAATGCAAAATGATTGCTTAGTAACCACGCAGTCATTTAAAGAGAGAGTCTGGACACAAGAGAAATACACACGCAAATAAATGGACTTGTAGATTATATTTTACAATACTAAATGATACATTTGTATCCGAAAGAGAAACGGGTACATGTGTTATCGATATTAAAAAGTTAACCTATCCTTACTTTTACGCAAAAACTATTTACATGTGCAAAATTTGAAGTTCATCTTATCAATCTTTGTCCAAAGTGAAAATGTTCTATCGTTCAGCTCAGTTAGAAACCATAAAAGTCCTCACTGTCACTTTCACCGAAAATGGCCTCATAGAATTCAGGTGCAATTTCTGCTTGCTGTCACTCGAAGTCATCTGCATAGTACAACTCTTCATCGCCGTCCAGTTCGTCGATGTCTGCGAATGGATCCGAGTCAGACTCCTCTTCCCAGATTTCTTCATCTTCTGTACCGTCCATTACGTTGGTGATACAGCACTTGCGAAACGACTTCGCAATCATTTCAGTTGGTATGTCATTCCAGGCAGCACTGATCCATCTGCAGATCTCATCAAGCTCAACTTTCCGAATACGACCTCCGGCAGTAAAGGTGTACTCTCCAGCCAACATCCATTCTTGCCACTTTGCCCTCATGCGGTCCTTGAAGGGTTTGTTGATAGATACATCCAATGGCTGAAGCATGCTGGTCATGCCACCAGGAATCACTACAGGCTCCGTATTTAGAGACCTCAAGGTACAGCGAATTGGTTTGGATAAGTGGGCTCGGAACGAATCCCACACAAGCATGGACTTTTGCCTGCTGATGCCACCAACTTTACTCCAAACGGTTCGTAACCAGTCCTGCACAAGTGCTTCGTCCATCCAGCCCTTTGCCTGGCACCTGACAACAACCTCTTTGGGAAAGTTCCAGTTCTTAGGAAGTGTTTTCCGTTTAAACACAACGTAAGGTGGGAGTTTTGTTCCATCTCCGAGGCAGGTGAGCATAACAGTAAACCTATCCTTCTCATGACCTGTGCTTAGAAGCGGGACGCTCTTCACTCCTTTCTCTGCAACGGTACTGTTCGTTACAATGTCAAACGTAAGTGGTGTCTGGTCTGCATTACCAATGTATTTAAGATCAAAGTCATGCTCCTTCCGTTTAGCCATCACATAGCGCTGAAATTTGATCAACTTCTCTTCATAGTCTTGGGGAAGTTTCTGGGCAATCGTGGTCCGCCTTCTGATGGAGAAGCCACATCGGTCCATGAAACGATAACACCAGCATTTAGATGCCTTAAATTGTTCCAGTCCTAGCCTTTGCGCCACTGATTTTGCTTTAAGGCATATGACATTGGTGGATACGCCAGTGCCAGCTTTGCGTTTCTCGGTTATCCACGCAGCGACTTCTTTTTCAAGTTCAGGAAATGCAGCAGATCAACCACGTAGAGCTCGCTTGTTTCGCGGTGTTTTCAGCAGCTTTTCACGTTGCGAACGCCAGCGACGCACACAGCTTTCATTTATACTGAACTGCTTTCCAGCGGCACGATTTCCTTTTTCTACAGCATATGCAACAACTCGAAGTTTAAAAGATGCAGTGTACGATGCTCTGGGAGAACCCCTTCCTGACATGATGACAATAAACTGACAGTATGAAGACACGTGTCGAATGTTTTGACTCTTGCGCGGATCAAACAGAGTAAAATCTGATTGGTTTAAATAGACAATAAACAGACAATCGGTTAACCATGCTCAAGTTGCGAATGACTTGATCCTTGTGTTTTCTTAGCACAAGTTTTTGTGACATTTCACGATCATAGAACAAATATACCTACAAAACTAAAATGATTTAGGATCCATGCTACATAGGTAACTGTATAAGCTGAGCATATTATCGAAAATTTGAATATAAAGTTCCTTGAGAATCAATTTTCATGCAAAAAAACAGGTTTATTTACAGCCACAAGCATGCAGCTTGGTTAGGTCACTTAGCAACGCCTCACAGATGCACTCTACTTTGATTGGCTAGCTAAAAACCGATAAGAAGTCTGGGCCGAGTCACGTAGATCGATCGAATTGAACGATCGAACGAACGATAAACAACATGGAAAAGTTCCATTTCACATCAGCTGTGCGTGGATACCATGTTTATAAACATGTATGGAAGCCTTCAATTGGTGAAAAACTTGTTGCTCGACGCAAGTTTAACAATCCTATGGATAAACACACGGTGCAAGTTGTGAAGAACACCGAAACAGTCGGTCATTTGCCCCGTGAGTTCTCACAAATAGCGTGGTATTTTCTTGCACGTGGCAGAGAGATCAGTATTGAAGTGATCGGTCGCAGAAGGCATTGTAAGCAGCTTTGTGGAGGAATGGAGATTCCATGCCAGTTAGAGTTTAGCTGCGCAAAGGAAGTACAAATGAATCGCTTGAAAGAACTACTCGCAAAGAAGATTCAGGTTTAAAACCTGAAGAGACAAAGGCTCCTTTAGGAGCCACTACTTCTATCAAAAGCAATGATCAACAACAGCAACAGGTTTCAAAATGTTGAATGTTTATTTACTTACGTTTTTAAGTGCTATATCTGACCACTAACTAGGCAATTAGCCCCCTCTGAAAACAATGGTCTCGTATATAAGCCACACCCGCCATTTTAAGCCCAAAATTTCAGCAAAAAGGTGCGGCTTATACACGAGTTTTTACGGTAATATTATGATATTTCCCACGGGAGTGAAAGGAACAATGTACAGGGCCAATACAGCAGTCAATAACTGATATATTTTTATAACATTTTCCATCATCCCTATACAGAGACATATCAATACACCATGCAAATGAATGTACTGAACTACATCACAATGGACTAATTAAGGGGGCTTTACAACTCTGACTGACATTATGTTTGTACATGGATTGCCAAATCAAATATTCAGCTCTGCAACTCTCTAAAATGCAAATACAAGGAGGGATTGGGAAGGCTGTGTGCCATGTACATATGGCAGATAAAGCTATGAAATGGTGCATTTTGGAAGTACTTACTGGGTCTGCAATGCATCCTAGCCACGAAACAGCAAGTAAAATATACACTATTTTGTAAGAAGGACTTTCATTCGTGATATTTTCAGTTTTAGTAATGATGAATAAACATGTGAGAAATCACGATGCCTTTGCTCTAAATCAATGCTATAAAAGTGTTCGCTTTGTTTTCGTCCCAGATCCCTTACTCAAACTCTGCTCGGAAATGAGGTTTTCACTCAATCCATGTGCTTTCTGTTTTCATTGATAGAATCGGCTGACTTGAATATGTTTTGCATGCTATAATTAGCCAAATAATATGCCTCCAAATGCAAAAGTTCCGAAATTGGATGTCCAAGACTCGGAGATTGTTGCCATTTTGCACCATGAACGCTGAGTCCACCACAACAAAAACAATGATGAAGACAAAGCTTCCAAGCCTCCTAGTCTAATTGAGGGATGTTAAGTACAAAAATGGCACAGGGGAAGGTTTAGCACAAGAAATCTTAAATGAAGCCCAGAAAAGGAATATATCCCCTACAAAGATGACTGGATTTGGTTCTGATGGAGCAAACGTCATGAGTGGAGAAGGAAAAGGGGTCAATGGGAGGCTGAAGGAACAAAATGGGCACATAGTATCGCTTGTCAAAATGTTTTTATGGCCCATTTATTTACCCTAATGGCCCAAACTTTTTACAAATGGCCCATAACTTTCCATTGCGACAGGCCATAGGCTCAATTGCCTGTTTTGCCTTCCCAATCCCTGATTACAAGTAATTAAGCATTATGCAGACAACAGAAATTAATTTGGCAGCACACTGAAAACAAACAAAAGGATATAACACTTGATGATGAGAATGACAAAACAATAATTCTAAAAAAAGAAATGAAAATATTATGTCGCTGCAACACAAACCTAACGCTGACAATACATTTTGTAGCTCAGAAAGTTCAAGAAAATTCTAATTACTTAGTATTAAGACCCTTGCACTAGTAAGAATACTGAGCATTGCCAAACTCATGTCATCAAGCTGACAACACAGTTAAATAAATTAATCTCCTACAAGCAGCTCAAACACAGCTTTTTATGGTTTCTTTTCACTGAGTAAAGTTCACAAACCAACAGAATAGTGATCACAATCGCACAATTCACTCACAATCTCCTAGGGTTCACTTATCTGGGTGATGCATACTTCTAATCCACAAAATCGATATCACAGTCTCCTTTCTTTATGTCATCCATATCGTAGAAATGCACTTGGTTCTTATCTTAATCGACACCCTTTTTTCTTCTTTGATGATCAGGTCCTGGAGACTTGCAGTTATAGGCAGCTTTAATTCGTTATTGGAATGTAAAGGTCTTAAATTTAAAGTACCTTGCACAATAATATTACAAAAACAAATCTTTAACTTTGCCTTTCATTTAGCATGGCGACATTAAGAATATTGAGTTCTCAATATAAAACAGTGACTACAATATGGACAAAAAAATCAACATCCAGACTAAATGAAATCTCCAAGAAAATCTGTATTTAACACCTGTTAATTACAACAGAGTAAAGGAAAATAAAGCACTTCTCTACTGACAAAACTAGTGAGACAATTTCAGATAGTGCATAGTGCAATTTACGGCTCTGATACAGTAGTCGCACAGGTCCTTAACCATGCCGTTTTCTCCCTTGGTAGTCAACTAGGCCTTTTCCCCTTGCAGAATATGAGCGGGCAAAAACTTGATAGGACATAATCTTAGCATTGCATAAGTTTCATGTTTGTATTTTCTTTCAAGGCCCAAAAACAACTTACAATTACTGTTTGTCAAGACGGCTTTGAATTTTATTGTGATGTTTTACGCTGAGTTGCAATCCTTTTAAATTCAATAATACACAGAAGTGGCAAATATGACAATTTTATTTTTCACTCCAACGTATGTAACCTGATACTTTTGTTTCCCTTGACCAGCTATGCAACATGATTGTTAGTAAATTATTAATTATTGTGTTAGTAAATTATTGTGTAAGGAGGTTAGTACCTGACCGAACAGCAGCCCCCAAAACCATCCCAATAGTGCACTCTGCACTAAAAATGATACTTTGACAGAATACAACAAAGAAAAAAGCTTTTCTTAACACTTAAATCTGGTAAGTACCAATGGACTCTGTGCCACATAAACAACTTCAACAGGAAATCCTGAAGCAATATCTGCATTTATTATATGGCTGTGTTTCACAAGGACTGGGAACTACCAAATTCACAAATTTGATTGGCTGAAATCGATATTGACCGCGGCCTAGATTTTCCCATCTAGACTGGCATCTAGACCAGTTTCATTTTGCGTTGAAAAAGTAGCAAACTAAAATACAAAAATGTTCACCATTTTCTTTTATTTTCTTCTCAATCACTTATGGAAGTGCAAAAAAGCCTAATGACAAAAAAAAAGTAAAGAGGACAAGCAAATTTCGGCAGGTTTAAGTTAAGCTCATCGCCATTCAAGAGTAAAATGTCAGCACACCAGTTACATTAAACAAATTAAAGTTTTCTTCTTTGCCATGTAATAAACATCTTATTAACCAAGCTAAGTCAGTCTGTATGGCAGAATCTTGACCTCGGTCGTGTGTACAGACCTCACCGCATTTGGTCTGTACTCACGACCTCGGTCAAGATTCTCCCATACAGACCTCCAGCTCAGTTAATAAGAGCTAAGTACTAACAACTGCATATATGAGGAGCTCCCTAAAATAAATGACTTAGTACTAACAACAGGAACATTTTGTAGATTTGTGCCCGCATGCACGTGACAGCTGAAAAATGTCACCCTGCAAAACAACTCTGAATGCCATTCCTTGAGAGCCATCTCAACACAAAATGACAACATATTGCAGGAGCAGAAAAGAGTCTGAAACAGGCTGAATATTTTAAGTGCTGTCAGTTGGCAAAAAGTTTAAAGTGCTGTCAGTTCACAAAAAACTCAAACAGGCATACTTATTAAAGATAACTGACACAAAACAAGGAAACAACAATTAAATTAATCTCTCCCAAACATGCCATTCACTGAATGTTTTTCTAATATGCTGTACATCTAATAAATACAGCAAATCGATTTACTGCTTGTAAAGTGGTTCCGTGACAGAGGGCATTCAGGGCCAGACACTAATATACACATGAAGACAATGTATGATACAGTTGCCTGAATAGCCCACGGTAGTGACAATGTATCAGCTTTGCCTGAGTTTTTCATGGAGTCAAAATACCCATCCTATTACAACACCACTAATGATATGATTTACTGCTAAACTTGTAAATGAACAAACCTTGAGGTCTCATGACTATGTGGCTGAAAAACCAAAATTCTCAAATTGCTTAAATTGCAAGAACTCCTAAGTTATATATATAAAAGCATTTACAAAATACTTTTGTACGGACTCTACAAAGGTCTGACAGCCATGTAACCTGCTAATTCATTTTATCTTTTCTTAAAACTTAATTGTCACTAACTACTCACTATGATGTTGTGCACCACTCAATGCTGTGATCTCACTAGTTCTGACCAAGACAAAAATGGTTGAACCACATGTACCACCAAGGATAGTGTATAGTTATAAACAAACTATAAGGTTGCAGTTACAGCACACAAGTGCGTGGAAAAAAAGAAATTATTCAAATCCATCTTCCCAGAAGGCCCATTTAAATTAACCTCTTCTAAAATAGGCTATCAACATTTCTTCCTGCAACAAAATTATCTTGATCACTCCCATCAACTTCATGAACTTGTGAAAGAATAAGCATTAAAACTGGCCAATAATTAGTAATTGTGGTAAAAAACAGTTGAAATAAATGGCATATAAGACATTTTATTTATGAACACACAAGATGTGGTCAAATATTGTATATTACAAATATTTCCGGAATAAAATCTTTGTAGATCTTGCCAAAAGATATTGTATATTGATTACTAAATGATTTCTGCAAAAAAGGTTTCTGGACAGTGATGTCTCCAATGGTGCAACATGCTAACTTGTACATGTACATTCCATTTTGCATTTAATTTTGGTATTTATTAACTACATTCATCTTGATCCTGATATTACATGAAACAGAATAAACTATTTTGGCAATACATACAGCTGAGCTTTACAGATTAACACTCTTCACAATATTAACCTAGTGATATTGTAAACAGCACTTAAAGCCTTCTAAGTGCGCAGTTGTCACTTATTTATTGATGAGCAATAATATCATCACCCTCACCTCCTTAATACAAATTAGTCAGCTGAAATATTGTGATTTTAAGCAAAAACATCACAGAACTTCCAGTACGGCTTCAAAAGACAGCCAAGGTAGATGGGCAGATCAACATGTTTAGCTGTACACCATGCACATGTTGGTGCATGGTCACTCTTTGTAAGAGATTTCAATAAGAGTGCACGCAATATCTACCTTGATCATTCCAATAACTCTTTTCACTTTCCAAAATGTCAGTTTAGTTACTACTCTTTGTTCACTTAAATTTGTAAGTACATCAGGTCCTTGTTTTAAATCAAGCAATGAAGTAAAACAAATCAAAGGTTTTGGAATAGTGAACATTTTTTATGCCAGTTCAGTAGAAGAGTCATACCAGTTTATGTCTGAACAAAGGAGCTATAAATAGTACTCCCTTCTTGTGACACTAAGAGCTGACTATACAACCAACAAATTTTTTTTGAAATCAAATACTGAATCATTTAGCTATTTTCCAACAATCACAAAGCAAATCTTCATTAGTACTGTGAAAGTTTGAACTGTACATTGCATTACAGTGTAATGTAATGTAAAATGTTTTATGATAAAAAAGAAAGTGGTACTAACTAAAACAGCACTGGGAGCGAACGTGATTTTTAACATGTTTTCTTGTGATGTAGCTAGTGTAATGTAGATTAGTTGGCATATAACACGTGTTGCTATAAATTGAAAAAAAACATTAGAGAGAAAAATCTAAAAAAAATTGGAAACTAGTGCTGTACAATGTATATAGAGTTTGGCTTGTTTAGTTACTTTCTTAGCTCATCTTCTCAAAATGTAATGAAATAAATTGTTAAAATTGTCTTCCAAATTGTTTTTTTTAAGTATTGGTTCATGTATTCACTAAAAGTGGTGTGTCACTACAGAAAGTAATGTTTCCTGCAACTTACAATCACACAAGAAAATTAACTAGTCACGCTTTTATCAAAGACAAGCTGACCAAGAGAAAAAGCAAAATAACAATTCTGCAGCAAGTTTTGAACTCATTTCTGGTCTCTGCAACACCTAATGTATGTTACACTGGGTAATTTCTTTGCAACTTGATGCAAAGCAATAGTTTCCAAACAACAGCCTTTCCTTAAAATTGTTAAATGAAATTTCTTTTTGTTTGATTTACAGAACTATGAAAGGATGCCTAAATGGAACATGCCAATTGACATAATTATCTGTGATCAAATGTTAGGTACCCCAGAAAAAAGTTATTTTGGTACTAACAATGATGTGTTTGTTGCCTGACAGCCTATGCCCATAGCAGAGACCATGGGTGTTCATGAACATTGCTCATTTGCTTGTTTGTGCACCTTGTGATTGTTCATTCAATGATACATGTTAGAAATGAATTGTCCTACAAGTTGTAGACACTCTTGACAGGTCAAGAAGCCACACTCATACTCAACTACAACATACCAAACGTTTCTGTGTAAAAATACTGTGTCAAAACATCATTTAGGATGCAAATAATTCCTTCACATTGTACTGCAGTTCAGCATGAAAGTAAGGATAAGTACCGATTAGAAAGACATTCATGATACGGGTTACAAAGATCAAGCTTTAAAAATTTTGGATAATTTTTTCTAAGATGACTTGCAGGCAATGCATGCTGATTTAAATTTCCTTACATAGTTCTTAACCTGTGGCTTTTAGAGAAATAGCTTAGTATTGGAACTATATTTTGTGCATTGGAAAATCTGAAATCCGCATGCTAACAGATGTCCAAGGCTAACACAGTTTGAAAAACCAACTTAAATAACCAATGTTTCAAAGGTTTGCTGATAAATTTGCCGCATTACAGTACATATACTAAACGAACTTGTAATTCTGGAGAGTTCAATAAAAGTTAGAACAGGTCAAAATACATTTTGAAACTTTCACTTCAACGGTTCCACATTCTTAAGAACTAGAAACTAAAGAACAATACTGCTCATCCATGTACTAGTCCTAAAACAAATTATTATCGAGTCAAATTCATGCAAAAATCACATCCCACCATGTCAGACTTTGGTTTCTTAATGGATAGTTTTACTGTGTTAACAGCCTTGCAGGGGCACACTTTACAACACAAAGTTCACAAAGCACATCTTTTCTACATGATTGCACCTAATCTATTCCTATCAGCATGTAACAAGCAACACATATGATTAAAATGTCCACAACAACTGTAATCTGAAAACACACAGAGAAGAGAATGTCTTTCTCATTAGCCATGCCAGCAGGAAAATGTTGTTACTGTGCAGTGCAGATGGCATCCTTGTAACAATTCTATTTGTAAAGAAAAATTGTACAGATCACAAGTGTAGTGGAAAGGAAATGAAATGCTAACTACAACATTTACCAGTCTTTCCAAGAATTCCCACAACAAAACTAGTTGGATGCGCGGCAGTTCTAAATACCTGACGCTGCTCACTTTCTGTGCTGGAGAGAATAACAACTGGTGCACGCTGTATGTATGTGGAGAGAATGTATGACCCAAAAATGGTTTTTCCTTCCGTTCATAAAATTCATTTCATTTCAGTGACAAAAAAAAATTGTTGCATTAAATCGTATTTACTTTCTTCATCAAAACAATCACATTCAACACCAAGGAAAACATATAAATTGTGTTTTGCCAACTAAATTGAAACTTGGGACTTCTTAGTGACAAAAATAACACGTAAGTATATATACAAACGTCTATCTCATAACGAATATGGCTGAAACTCCCTTTACTTTGGTTTTTGTATCTAAAACATAATTAAAAGCACCTGGAATTTTAGTCTGTTCTGCATAACATTTCTTGAAGCGATTGTAAATCTCATAAAATTGATAACAATCGAACTCGACTTGTGAACTTCAAGAGTCGAAAAGCTAATCTTCAGTTCATTTTCACCCAGAGCAGAACAGAAATAAACACGAAAATACCTTGGAATGGATAGGATTAAAAATATTTTCCATAACCACTCCCAGGTTTCCATTTGAAATTGTGAAGTAAGACTACAATAGCCAAAGTACTAGGTTCTCGCCAATTCAACAGTAGGGGGCCTACATTTAGAGAGGAATTTGCATATGTTGTTTTCTAGCCTCGGGGTATAAAAAAACACATTTCCCAGCATCTATAGATTCTTAATCCTCTCCTATGATTATCAATTGAACTTTAGACGTCTTTTGGAGATAGAAAATTGAACTAAAGGAATATAAAAACTGTGCAGTGACGCATGCTTTCCTTTGCTCTCAATACATGTTTGCATTTACATTGTCGAGATTGCTACAAAATTAGAATTTCTAATCACGCTCTTTGGAAAACGGAGTTTGAATAAATACAACAGCAGGAGATTTTGCTAAAAACCTCAAGATATGCAAGCACAGGAAATTAACGAGAGCCCCGGGATTGGAACTGAGAAAAGGTGTTTACAAGCGAAAAAAAAAAAACGTTCAGTTTATTAAGAAGCACAAGCGTGATGATCAAAAAATAACTCCTGGCTTTGAGTCCAATTGTTAAATAAATTCAAACACAGAAAGAAAGAACAATTGCACCAATGAATGACGTTCTTAAGGCAAACAAAAACAATTCAAAGCACAAGAAAACAAAGTAGCTAATTTAATAAATTTGTCTCAGGCGAAACAATTGTCCTTGATCGGTGACGGAAAACTTTCATTCAAAAGGTCTTTGGTTTGACTTTAACTCCGTGTACCGCTGCAAGACGATCACACGATAAAAATTTGATCTGAATTCACGACTTTGCATACGATAAAAATCATTCCTTTTCCTCGTTTACTTTTGATTTCTTATATTGCAGACTATAATTGAATAATGTGACTGTAGAGCAATGCGTGGTAAGGAAATCTGCCATTGAATCTATTTCGGCTTCATCGCACGAAAATATCAAGAAAATAGACACTAAAGAAGCCCAAGAAACGAAAAATGAGAGTCTCTGTTTGAGGAACAACTATAAATTGATTCATGTTGCAAAAACGCGACGGGAAATCTTTTCCAATATGTACATAATTTGTGAACGATGTGCATGATGTCAATATATCCCATGATCACAAACCAAACAACACTCAAACGAATCCTTCCTTCACATTTCGCCTAAAATAAACCTCTCTAAGCGCCAAACCAAAATTTATTTTATACTGAAGGAAATATCGAGTTCACAGCTTATTAAAGGTGCAGTTATTTGTTTAGCGAAGAAAAGATAACTAAGAAGAGAACCTTTCAAAGAAATGGTTTAGTTGACACATTATCAGTTGAAAGAACGTATCAGCAGTGATTCGTTGGCAATATGTCACTTGTTTACCATTTTTCAGCGCTGGCAAGGAAATCAGGTCACCTTTCGAAGCGATAACCAGGCTTTTTAAAGAAAATATTATCGTTTTATAAGCTTGCGTGCAACTCAGAATTGCAATTCCTCGGAAGAACTTGTCGCATGATGATTTGACATATTGAAAGCTTATATCTGTGACGTGTTTAATTTCGTTCGAAGCAATGCCTTCTGATGAATTCTTGCATTCTTTTTGAGCGTATTGTACAGAACCAAAAACCCTCGCGCGATTAAATAAAAGCGCCTTCCATTAATCATTATGTTTTAGAAGGAAACCTGTAAACCTTACACCAACACGCTCTCAAATCACGGACTTTTTCGCGTTGAAAGGTGACACCACGAGAAATCTCCCAGTTCAAAAACTGCCATTCGTAAATAACTAAGTATTCACCTTAGATAAAGGGTAGCCCGAAATATCTTATCACGACCGATAAACACGAGATCTCGAAAAAAGTTCGTTAGGACTGACTTAAGGGATTTTAAATCGCTGGTGAGCGAGCGTACAACTCGCCTGAAGACGGCATAGAACTAGAAAGAAAACAAGAAACCGTTTTACTCACAATGAGGTCGTTTGCAAAGGAATCCCCTGAGGTATTCCCTGTAGTTGGCGGTTTTTGCAAGAAACTCTTGTTCCAGAGCAAATGCACGGCTTGGCTGTAACACACGCCTGGCTATCTGCATCTTCTCCGCGCGACAATCCACACAACGCCAAACATATTGCAGCCAAAGCACTCACAATATAAATGGACGCCATCTTTGATTGAAATCCACAACGTTTTCACATTTCCCACGGCAAACTACACTAGAAAAGCGTTTCTTTGACGCACTTCGAACAAACAGGCAGTTTCATTTGGGTAAAAGCTTCCTTAGCTTGGCGGGGTGTCGGTATTAGAGAATGTGTACCTTCACGCAAAGTTTTCATAAAGCCTCAAAGAGGAAACCATCAGATTGAAATTGAATGCTACTTTCGACATGAAACTGACCACCCACGAACGTCACAACAACAATAGCGAGCGCTCTGATTGGTCGACTTCGCGGACTGTCGGTGAAATGACAAGGACCTAAGCCGCGGGATACAACCCAAATAAAATTTGTTGTATTCGCTCGGATTCATCCATGAGGCTCAAATTTCAGCCTTCCCAAAGAGTGATTGACAGCGGAATAATTGATATGAAATGAGACGTGTAAAACGAACCAATTGAGTGTACAGATGTTAATTTCATTTGCTTGTGCAAACAGCTGGGCTTGGATTGACACGCACTCGCTCAGATTGAAAGATAGTGCACCACAAAACTTTTTTCTCACTTCGGGAGTACTCAAATTTTACGGGTATTGAATCTTTTCTCCAACACTTTACACTCCCTTGCAATACAGGCTGAAACAAGAGCAGTGTGAGCGACGTTTTCCGGCTACTAATAATACACAAATGAGATTTTGCAAAGAACTTCACGTAATTACAGACCCATCTATCAAACGAGCCGCCTTCAGGCCACTTGAATAAACAAATTCCATTCACGCAGGCCGAACACCAAAAAGCTATAAATCATGTCCCGGGGTCCCAGATCGAGAGAGGAGAGAGTTTCAACGGTTGCAACACATTGAAAATGTGTTACTTTTCAAGATTATGGCTCCGCAGATTTATTTGTTACGAAATAGGGACACTTTCAACTGATCGCTTCAAAATGCATTAAAGTAGCGTTACGGAGCATTTCAGAGATGGTTATCACAAAAACATCGTGTTTTGGATAACTTATTTGATCTTGAAGAGTCTATGGTTCAAAAACAATGCAAAAGCTGTCGTAATGTAATCGCTTTTGATTCTCAAACAAAATTGTTGCCATATAAAAAGCGCTAGAATCCTTGCCAAAAAAATAACATCTACAGCTTTTTTCAGAAAGGGCTACCTTTTCGCAAGTTAGGTTTTCCGAGGCAGCTAGTCTGGAAAGTACAGTTAAACACAATAGGCAGTTGATTGAGGAAATTTACTCATCAAGAGTACCCGACATAGTGGCTACGGCATATATAATACATACTTGAAACAAGGTAAATGGTTTAATTTGCTAACAATCACCTCAGCGGTAAGGACTTGGACGTTTTTAATATTCTAACAAAAGAGTAATTGACTTGATCAAAGCGGAGATATGAATCGCCAAGAGCAGAGTGAAAAACAAAATCCCGGTTAAATTGTTATACGGTTAGGTTATCCGCTTTACGTTAAACATTGTATGCATTCACTGGTATTTATATCAGGCTTTTTGGGCCAATAAAGATATACAAGCTATTGCGGGTCACTATCCAGCGTTTTCAACTTCTGCTTGGTTGTGGCCGGTTGCAATTTCATGATAACACCTGACTTTTAGCGCCAAAGAAAACTACAGTCATTCATCAACAATTCAACATTCATCGGTTCAATGGACAACAACTATTGTCGTGACTAAGCGCTTAATCGGTGAAAATTAGTTTTAGTTTGTAACACTAATTTTCGATCGTGGCCTTCAAAGTTATGAACGAAATTTTCCGGATATATATCAGGCGGGCAGCAGGTTCCATAATTTCTTTCGATGTCGTTGCTTCAACATAACGCTGGGAGGATATGAAATTAACTGAGTTGGATTAAATAACTTTCACTGTCAAACCACCTCAAAACAAACACTCTGTCATTCTTGAACTGCCAGTGACGTCAATGGGCCAAAATTAACGATTTACTACCAATATACTGATATTTTGGAGAGTGTTTTTTAAGAGTTTTTTTCCGTTCCCTAAATTGTAACGGCTTCATCGAGATCACTGTTCTTTTAGGAAAGAAGACGCCCTGTGATATGAAAATGGATTCACGAGTCATTTCCGAAAAAAAGCTTATTAATTAACTCAATTGGGGTACTGGGGTAAGACGACAGATTATTCCTGTCTTAACGGTCAGACTGGAAAGGTATGAGCGAACTTCAAACCTGGTCATAACACAGTTTTCAGCGATATTCTTCAAATGTACCAAATTGATTTCCTAATTGATATTACACGATTTTTAAAAACTCGAATGGGTATCCCGTTTGTTGAGTTTTGATTTGTTTTACAAGTAAAATGTAAAAGCCAATAAATCAAATTATTTTCTTGAATGACTGTTAAAGAATAATTGTTTGAAGACAAAGAAGCAAATAGTCTGAAAACTCCTGAGTCTGAAATCTCCTCGTTCATAGAAAAATTAATGAATTGGAAATGGAGGAAAATATGAGGCCTGGCGGTACGTATTTTAAGGTTAATCTAGTTTGAGGACATTGATACTGCGTGGGGCTAAACTATTTTGACATTGTTTGGCCAAACCAATCCGCAGTCCTGCCGTTAGACCAGTTTCCATATTTCCGTTTCATTTGCAGATTTCTTTATTTTTTCACAACATAAATTAACACATGATTACGCATCGACTTACTGAAGACAGTCTAGTTTCTAGGTAAGGTTGATATTCTCAGCACTCGTCTCAACATTTCTACGAATTCTCCTATAACTCACGTCGTTCAAAAGTAAACGGTGTTTGTTTTCCCTTTGGTGATCAGCATGAACAGGAAATACAGAAATCTAATAAAGGATAGGGAGGAAATAATTCGAGGTACTTTGAAAGCACGACGTATGAGTATGTCGTGCATTGGCCAGTTAATTAGGTAGGCGGGCCGACTGTCGAGGCATACGGATGTGGTTTAAATACATTTTCCGTATCGGCTGTTCGGTATGTCTTAAAACTGGTTTTAACCCAAAAGAATTTTGTTCCGGTTATATGCATAAATCATGAAGAAGACGATATTGTAACACCGTCTGGAGTGTCGTTTATTTTTGTTTCTATTGCCAAACGCACAAGAAAAGCACCATTGTATGAAAGTATGTCAGGAGAACTGCTGATATTGAGCAGTTGATGCGAATCTTTGAATTCACTGTTACAACATAATGGTGACGGATTCAATGGGGTTTAGGGGAACACGGAAAATAATAAACGGTTAGAAGTCTTAGAACCCAAGGTGGAGGACTCAAAGGGGTTTGGGGGAACAAGGAACATGGTAAACAGTTAGAACCTAGGGGGAGGGGGAACTCAAAGGGTTTTGGGGGAACAAGGAACACCATGATTTGTTTCAAGGTCCGGGAACAAGAGATATTTTTGGAAATAATATCTATACCGTCTGGTAATGGGAACTTCGATGAAAAATCAATTCGGTAACAACAGGCGAAAACAGAGAGAGAAAATGTGAAATTTTTAAGGATGGATGGAACTTGTATCCCACCTGGGACGTCCTCGCAGGTATTGTTCATCTAAGGTGATTCAGGTGAAGTTAGTTTTCAAAAGAACTGTTGCTGGTGACTGACGCGGAAGTCATTTAAGAGGCAAGTGAATAGTGTTTATCTGTCTATATAGTGTTAATTTGTCTATGGTGCTTATAAGTCTGTTAATACTGATTGATCAATTGAGAAGAAATGAATAAGCTCAAGAAAGTCTCTCTTTCTGTACTTGATCCAACAAAATAAAACGCCTCTCAGAGTCGGAACGTGTTATAAATTATCTCGTCCAAAGAAAAGAGAGGCTCGGCTCGGTGGAGGTTTTCAAGTCACATAACAGTTATATGCTTCTAGTCGTAAGGCTCTTAAGGTCACTGATTCAAGACTGGAAGTCCAAACTTAAGAGAAGGGAGGCTAGAAAAGAGTCCAAGATTGGAGAAATTCACAAGCATCAATCAGTAACTGAACTACATAAGAAAAAAATAGCCCCACAATGCGTACTTGTGGGCTTATGACTAGTTTTATTAATTAGGTTGAAGTATTGTACTCTTACGCTGAGTGGGTAATCACTGGAAAGATGAAAGCACACAAATAAATGAGGTTCATGCTAGGAACGTACTTGAGCCTGCTGTTTTAACTATCCATCGCTTCCGTACAAACCGATTTGTTATACCTCCCAACCCAAATACGTTTTCCGATCGGAGGAAAACGTGTCATGTGTCGTGGGTCAAAATTTACTAACATTTACCGAAACATTTACCGAAAGGCAGCATTTGCCTTTCCGATAGGCTGTGATGAATTCACAGCCGTATTCCCTCACGATTAATTAATTATTAATGGGTCGCGCAGCGGTAAGCGTTCAGTCAGGGAATCGGTAGTCGGATGGAAGGGTTGGTGGTCTTCTTCTTCTTCTTCTTCTTCTTCTTCTTCTTCTTCCTCTTCCTCTTCTTCGTCTTCGTCTTCGCCTCCACCTCCGCCTTCTTCTTCTTCTTCTTCTTCTTCTTCTTCTTCTTCTTCTTCGTCTTCTTCTTCTTCGTCTTACGCTTTTTTGAGTTTTTCTTTAGTCTTCGCCTCGTTTTTTCGCTGATTTTAAGTTTCGTTGCCTGTCCCTATATTCCGAAAGGAGCGTTCCTGTAGTATCGACTGTTCCTCGTTTTTGTGTTCCTATTGACTATAAGAGGACCAGATTTTTTGCAAGGTAGGAACAAAACGTTCACTCTATTGTAAAAGAGGAACGTTTCGTTCCGAGTTCCCAACTATAAATGGAACATATTGTTCTTAAATTGATAATTTAGGACTGTTTTGTGCCGAGTTCCTATCTGTGCATCGAACACATTGTTCCGAAGTTGATAAATTAGGACCGCTTTGTTCCGAGGTCCCCTCTGTAAATGGAACAAAATGTTCCCAAATTGGTCATTTAGGACTGTTTTGTTCCGAGTTCCTATCTGTAAATGGAACAGTTTGTTCCACAATTGGACATTTAGGACTGTTTTGTTCCGAGTTCCTATCTGTAAATGGAACATATTGTTCCCAAATTCATAATTTAGGAGCGTTTTTTTCTGAGTTCCTCTCTGTGAATGGAACATATTGTTCCCAAATTGGTCATTTGGGAACAGCTTTCGGACCATTTTTCTACACATTCCTATTTTGTTCCCAAATGAAGGTGTCCTTTGTGAATGAGACAAACAATAGGGCGCGCTCAGACCTGCTTGGGCAAGTTTGGTTGCATGTCACTGTCATGAATTTTGCACAATAGTAATGAGGGCTGCAAGTAAGGGCGTGCCTTGGCAAATACAAACATATATGCAGTTCCTTTGCTTGTCATCGGCTCCTTGGTTATGGTTCAGATTTAAAGGAGATCATGTTGGCCAAATGCTCTTTAAAAGGCAAAATAAGCAAGAAGTGAAAAGTCAATTGGTCGGATATCGATGGAGCATCACCCAAACCAAAACGGCTTCACTTGGAAAAGGATGAAACCGACAGCTTGTATCACTGCCCAATACAAGAGTGTGACCATGATGGATTTCAAAGTCAAAGAGGGTGCAGAAAACATGTTAATACCAAGCACACTTGGTTCTTTTATTTTGATGAAAAGCCCAATTCGAAGGAAATCACAGATTCGCTAAAGGTAGCAAGAAATGTTCCAATGGTGAACACAATTCAAGATCAAACAAGTGGGACCACAAAACATGCCGGAAAGTTACTTCCCTCATTTTCATTACCGTGTGACATTGGCGAGATTGTTCACTGGAAGTGGTGCGGTTGCAAGAAAGATCGTGCAACTCAACGATGACAAGATGCTTTAAGGTGGTATGGTACCCCGAAATGGACCAAACAGTTTGTTTAAATATGGTGAAGAAAGATCAGTTGTGTGCCATTGCACTCAAGAAGAGAAATTAAATTTTCAAAGTTTTACTCAAAATGGTTGCTATGGAAACCAGCCACAACCTTTTGAGGTAGTGTTTTACAGTATTGACGCCAACAGTTCCTGCTCTTTCACAAAACAAGATTTGATTTTCAAGCAAGAATATCTTGCAAGTTTCTGTTTCGTTCTATGCAATAAACTAAAGTTTTGACAGTTAACTCTTGTTTTCAGTGCTTTCCACAGGCTTTATTTGGAAATAACCTTATTTTGCACCAAACCCAGTGAAACAATTATCTAGTGTCACGTGACAGACGTTAAAAATGTTATGATTTTGTAGTTTATTGCATCACGACACTATTGGTCTTTGATCAGCCCAAGTTTCGGGAATTCTACTTAAAAACCTTGCAAAGTAGAAATGTTGACGCGAAGTCAGTCGGTACAAAAGAAAACTTTTGAGAAAAATGCACTTTAAGTTTCTTACACGAAGTATTAAGCATTTAACGAGCCACAAATAGCGGAGGGGGGTGCAGATTGGATCTCGGGGGAGGGGGTGCAATGGTTGTTCTATTTTGTAAAAAGTTACCGCAGTTGTGGGAAATATTCCTTTTCATAAGGGAAATGAATGAGCCTGTGATGGCAATTTGAGGCAAAGCTTTTCACAAATAATTATACCAATCGAGTTCTGCATGTCTTCAAAGTTTTTTCTAAATAGTTTCGTTCATATAAGTTAAAAATAATCTATGTTTTTGGTCACGTTCTTATAGTAAACAGTCGTTGCTATGGCTGTTGCTACATGAAAAAACTTATACCACTGTGTACTTTCCTTAAATTTCACACTCATCTGGAAGGAAATTCGGCAAGTCGTTTCAAAATGTTTTTGACAAGTCCTCAAGGGTCTTTAAAGTCTTGTATTTCCAAGAAATTGAATTTTTCATTAACATCGCCATATTTTAGGGTATCGTACCCCCTTAAGTTTCTTAGATTTTGTTGCGAAGACGAGGAAGAGTTGACTTTTGACGTGGTGGACTTTAGTTTGTGTTCTTCAAATTTGTTGATCAAGTTTATCGACTACTTACAAGACGTATGCAAGCTCGGACATGGTGGGCGTCATTCTCATCCCCAGAGCCCACGATCCTTCTGGCCTGCGGCAGGAATCGAGAGCTCTGGGCTGGTCCAACACCGGAAGTTTGCGATTCACTGACTTCCCGTCAAATCTGGCAAATCTGATTGGCTGAGAATACGAAGCGAATGCTCTGCGCATGCTCAGAAAATCGGGTCCGGCCAGAGCTCTCGATCCCTGCCGCAGGCCGGAAGGATCGTGGGCTCTGAGGACGAGAATGGGTGGGCGTTTGAGCTACATAGATGCTATTTCTGAAATGATAGACTTCAGAAAACTTCATGGCGCATCAGAGGCAGTCTTTCGAAAGTTCTCTGCAACAGAGCTGTACCTCAAAAGAGCGCGAAAGACGGTTGCAAAGATGATGAGATTGCAGTGGACACAAGATTTAGACATCGAAACACTAGAAGCGAGAGGCCATTAGGCAACAATGGAGGAATTGTTGGAGGTCGCGAAATTCCATCTGCCGCGCTACCAGAATACCGTGAAGATTTGCAAATTGAGTCCAACTCAAGTTAACCCCTCGGACTTTGCAATTGCCACGAGATTTGTAGCCATGTATCTGTTCATCAAAGTGAAGGGGTCGCGTCTCATGACTTATCAATATTTGACGGTGGACATGATTGCTGCAGCTACGGAAAAGGGTGGATTCATTGATCAGAAAACGATCAAGACTGCTGGGAAGTATAGATTTGATTCTTTGATTCTGACCGATGTAAACATGCAAGTGCTCAATGGCTACATCTCGTACGTTAGACCTTTGCTTAAACCCCAATGTGATTTCTTTCTCGTCAACAGAAATGGAGGTCAACATGGTAAATTGGGCGAGATCATGAGCAAACTGGTGTTTGATGCAATTGGAAAATACATCCATCCCACGCGTTATCGCCAAATTGTTGAAACGCAGGACCTCAATCAGCTCACTAGCAAAGAGCAGGGGATTTTGTCAGAAGGCCAAAAACAGTTCTGCTTTTGCTAAAGTTCACTATCAAAAGCAACGATCCCGAGAAGTTGCTTTGAAGAGTCACGAGTGCCTACAGAAACTTCAAGGCGCCAAGGGGGCAGAAGTGGACGAGGACGTCCACGCAAGACCCGGAGATTCGACTTCCAACGCCGTGCCTTCTGTTGAAACAGTGCAAAATGTCAACTCCTCTCCCAAAAAGGACGCCCTGCCTAAAAGAATCTTGCGCTCTCAGAGGAACATTCGTCATGTTTTGAAATTCACAACAGAAGAGGACGATTTTCTAAAGAAAGGGATAACTAAACACGGGTTTGGGCAGTGGACTGCTATTTTGAGAGACCTTTATTTTAAGTTTCAAGACGGAAGAACGGCAGACTCTCTAAAGAAAAGGGCTGGAATGAAAATGCCGCTGGCTTTACACCACAGGGACATATACCCACGAAAAAAACACTTACATGACATCAATGATCTAACGTTTCATTTCGAAATTGACAATGCATCCAGATGCATGTTACACTCAAGACGTATGCTCTTTGTATTCTTATAGTAAACTCTTATAGTGAACTAGCTAATAAAACATCATTAACTGACGAAAAAAACAGGGGCATAGAGTTTGTAGAGTTTGTAAACTCTATACCCTATATATAGTATAGTAAACTCTTACAGTAAACTCGATGCTAACTTTATTCAGTGATTCCTGACGGCATGAGACTTTCAGCTTTACTGTTGACTGGGAGTGAAAAAGTGAGTTATTCTTCCTCTCTTGGGCACTGATGTACTTGTTTGCTGACTTCGTCGTTTCTGACTGGATGAGCGGCTGTGCGCTGTTGACGCCGTCGAGGGTGTTATGAAGAGCTCCTCCTCGTCGCTATCTTCCATCTCTTCACAAGGATAGGGTAGGGGACACCAGATGCTGTTTATACGTTGCGCTTGAGACGGGAAAACCCATGGCATCTCCACGGCCCTCTTCCTCCGCTCCAACAGCATTAGCTTCGCGAGCCCTTGAACTTTTTCCTTCTGAAATCTCAACTTGAGTGCTTCGACAGTCACTTCCAACATGTACTGGAGTGCACGCTTAACATCTTCGTCTGTCGCCGCGTCCTCTTTATTCTGGGGATCTCGAAGTTCCTTTTCCTCCTCCATAATCCACTCGTTGTTGAAGTACTCGCGCGCTTTCTTTTCGAGCATCCGTTGGTCTTCTTCTTTCTTCCTTGCAAAGTATTGGTCTCGAGAACGCTCTATATTCGGATGGTAGGGGCCGTTGACTGACTGTAGCAAGTGGGCGTCTTCTTCCTTCAATATCCCCAGCGAGATCCAGCGTTTCTCAGATTCTTCCAGCACCCGCAATCGTGCGCGCTCTTCCCGGCTTTCCCTTTCATCGACGGTACGTTTTACGTCAGCGGCGAGTAGACCAAGTGGCCTCTGCTTGAGACTGTGGTATGGCTCTTGCTCTTGCAGACGTGCAATATTCTTCAGACTCTCCTCCCATTGGTCCAAATAGGTAGAATCAGTGTCTGCCTCTTCGCCATCTCCCTACACATTACTATCGTCTATGGCCGTGTTCGGCTCCGTTGGCTCACTCCCTTCTTGCTCGCTTTCGCTTTCGTCCAGTTCCATGGTTCTAATCCGTTCCTTTTCTTCCTCACCGATGTCACCTCGCTGTACACTGGTTCCAGGCACAGGAGGTGGTAACTCATCGTCTGGAGTTATCGCCAGGCCACATGCCCAGACAATGCAGTCCATTGCATTGGTTTGCAAGAATTCTTGTACTCCTGCTACACACGGTGATGTCAAGCGTTTGAAGAAGAACTTTCTTAAAGGTAGGACATGGCGCCGTTGTGCTCTTGGCCAAATCCATGTCCGTTTGACATGTGATGAACATTGGGCATCTTATGACTGCTAGACTTGATGTCTTGTACTTGCGGTCGTGTGCAGTGAGCCCTCCTTGCGTCAAAATTTTCCGGTCATCTGGATGCATCAGCTTCGCGTGCGTCTCGTCTAGGAAGATGATTTGAGTGTTTTCATCGACCACGCTCTTGTTAAAAGCCTTTTGTTTACTGATCATGGCAATGTATCTTGCTGAGATGAAGCGGGTGATTGGCGTGAAAAGGCTCGTTTTTCCACTGTTAGGCTCTCTCACGAGGCACATGACCCTTTCTTTGTGCTGTTTAATGCGGCAGTCGAGGAGTCGAATGTAATATTCGCAAAAGTGCGCCATTTCCTGCTGGTTGAGGCTATTCTGTAGTATTTGTTTGAAGTAACCTGGATCTGGCGTCTTAGTGTGCTCGTATTCGATGTACGCCTTGGGAGATTCTTTTCCAATTTCCGTGCCTTGGATGGGATGAAAAAGGAACTTTCTCTGACTTACTGAGAAGCACCATCCTCCGTTCACTTCAATCAAGTCGTAGTTGATGCGCAGCTGCTTCATGAATTCGCATTCTCTATTGCCAAGGATTTCTACGAGCTTGTTCATATAATTGATGATGGTGTCCTTAAACTGATCATTGCTTTCCAGCAGAGAAAGGAATTTCTTCACCGAACACCAGTGCTGATATGTCATGTGTATTCAGAATTCTTGTCCCTCTTGAACATTTCCCCACTGTGTAGTACATAGCCCAGTTTCGCCATGACTTGTTCTATGTCGTTCATTGCTACGACAATCGGCGATGCGAGGCCTTTTGGGATTTCCGAGCGCAAGTCGCATACCTCTATGCCAAACACATCAAATTGGAGGCCGGAACTGACGACAGAGGGTATTAACTTGTCTCGCAGTTTTGCAGTGAATAAGCTACAGACAACTTGTAACCTGACAACATGCTCACTTGCATGAAGTGACTCCAAGGGTTCCTCTACCAGTTGATCTTGTAGCAACTGAAGACCGTGGGAAAAAGACATGTCCACTTTGGTCTGCATAAGGTGGTTGTTGTCATCTTTTAGCGTGGTGCATAATGGTGCGCAGGAGTCCTCTTTGTTTCCTCTTTTTCAGTCTGGCAGGACTTTCGCTATCACTGCCATGCCCGTTTCTAATAGGGTTGAATGCATGGGGACCGTCGACACGCGCATGCCGTTGGAGGACTGTACTGCAATCCAGTAAGTTATTGCTGGCCAATACTTTTCAGGCAATTCATCATTCTGGTCGTCCTCTTGTTCTTGGCTGTTTGCCTTTTCTCCCTTTTCTTTACTTCGCCTCTCTAGGGCGGCGACAGAGGAGAAGAAAAATGCTACTCCTTTCACATTCTTAATCTTTTCGTGAGATAAGTTAAAATGGTATTTGGAAGTCCGGAGGCGATTCTCAACAACTATCGCCACACTGTTGTTCTGCCTTTCTCGGCTTCAATGGACTTCCTCGATGATTCGAAGCTTTCTCTTACTTCAAGAATCTTCCGAACTACGGTTTCGTTTTTATCTGCGCAATTTCGGCACAAAATGTTTGTCAAAAGTGAACCTTCGCCACTGGATATCTGGATATCCTTTCCGGCGATCAATTCAAGATTCAAACAAACTTTGGTCTTTTTTTGGCCACCCGATATCGTCGATTTTCGTTTAAAATCTTTGTTCGTAATCACTTTAGTATAGAGTAAACAAATTTGTTCTTTCGACGCGGGAGAAACGCACACACTTTCGATTGTTTTGGTCGAAGTGGAACCGATACTTTCCGCCATTCAATTCAATCCAAATGTAATCTGACACACCAGTTGCAAGTCACGCCACTCCTCATTTTTGCCCGGAACGTAAATGAAAACCCTTCAAGCAAGACAAGTCGACCTCTCGCGACTTCGTCGCTCGCTCGGCCGTTTCGCGGCCTAACATATTCTACCCTGAAATTCATGAGGTCGACTTGTGGCAAGTCTAGGTAAGACCTTGCTTAACAGGGCACTTCGTATTCTCTAAAAAGTAGACAAAGAAAACCAGAAAAATAATCGGTACAGAATATAGTTAAACACAACGCTGTAATCTTGAAGGAAACGTATCCACAGGTTTTGCATGTTACAAACTACATAGTCTCTTAGATTAGCTAGTTAAGAACAGTAAGCGATGTAGAATTTCATTCCCAGTATGTTACGTTTTAAGTCGAATCTTCGTAAATTCGTTGACTGAAAGAATTGGGAGCATTTTTTCTTCCTTAACTTGTTTAATCAAGACTAAGCGAAGAAGGGATATCAAATCTCGTACATACCTTATTATTGAGTTGCCTTGCTGGAGCTGTGGCCATGGCTGACACCGAGTGAAGTGAGAACGAAGTGGTTTTACCGTCTACTTTTATAGCATGATAGCTAGATTGTTAAAATGCCGCAGTGGGATCTTTTATTTTCGATAAATTCCAGCCAAAGAAAGCCGCAACGGTGCAAAAAACAAAACAAAAAAGAAAGCCCAGACAATCTACAGCGATTACGTGATCGCTGTAATCAAATTCTTTGCGTTAACTTTTGTTAAATGCAAACATAGTTGTGTTGGAAATTCACAGTGGAAAATTGGGCATTAATAAATTGTATCATTGCCATAGTGGGTTTTAAAATTTCGTTTTTCCTTTGCACTTTAAGTGTAGTTCAGTATAGGCATTCTTTGTTCAATCAACGCAAGCAGTTAACAATGCTAAACAGTTTGTAGATGTTTCACCATCGCAGAAGAGAAAGAAGTCTTTTATGATTTAAAAAGCCGTTTGCTAGTTTTGTTTAAAATATAGAAAAATGCGTGCCTTTTGGTTGGTATGACACTGTAGACAACTTCTCCTTGGCAAAAAGTGTACTGATAAAGAGTCTGGGAAAAACCTTGCAGCGCAAACAAAACATACATACCAGCATATGATCAATGCCTTAAAGCATGTCATCTGAATACTACAGCGAACAAGCAGTTTCAGGATCAACGAAAACCTTAGAGACACTTCGGAATATCAACGAGCTACTTGGCAGGATAATAAATTTCTGTGATATTATAAAGGAAAATAAAAATGTTGAAACAATAAAAGTAAAGCAACAATACTTAAAAAATGAGACAATATGGAAATTTAAATAATTCTTCGCGGAAGAAAAGGGCTTCTCTAGTGAAACCCTCTCACGTGATTTTTGGCAAAGTGTCGGTTAAAAGCTCTGTCACGTGATATCACGTCCTCAAACCCACAAGATTTTCATGGCTTACTGGGATTATGCATGCGCAATGCAAAAGCCCGCAAAAAAGAAGTAGAATAATCCTCTCCCCCCCCCCCCCGCCCCCGCCATAGACTCCCCCACAAGAAATTTACTAACTTACATAGCCGGAGTAAACGGGAAGGGGTGGGGAGGCAAGAAAACGTTTATCCCCGCTCTCGCTCTCAACCAGGGGGCGGTGAGATGAGAGATCCTGGGAACGTGGTTGTCTCACCCCCCCCCCCCCTCCTGTATCATATATAATAAAGAGATAACATAATAAAAATAATGAAATAACATAATAAAAGAAAACAATTAATATGGTTCTTCGTGGATGTTCAGACCATCAGGATCGATTGTTCTGTCTTTTTGAATTAAAAAAGCTTCCCTGTTGGGCTTACTCCCCTATAGAGTCTCGGTTAAAAAAGATTTTTTCAATGGTGATTAATTGTATGTCGTTAGCAGTGTGGTTAGGAGAGGACAGGAAATGTTCTGGGGCTGTAGCAGGTTTAGATTTGTTGTTAGGGTGATCCGTAAAGTACGGCGGTGTTCATTAAATCGGTCTTTTAAACGTCGTTTCGTCGTTTCGTCTCTCCTATGTATTGTAATTTACAGCGGTTACATTGAATCATGTAGATGAGGTTTTTAATGTCACAGGTCAGGTTAGATTTTATGGGGCGCGTTTCCCTGGGTAGAAAAGAAGGTATATGTCCGTGAGAAATGTAGGGACAAGTAGCACAGTTTTTGCCTTATGCTTATCTTTAATTTACACTGTCAATTAGTTTTACGTATTTCCGGTATTACGAAAACATGCGACATAAAAACACGTCCCAATGTAAAATTCTCATTGTACCTGAAGAAGGCTGGTTTGGCCAGCCGAATATTGTACACCTTCAAAAAAATCATCCTACGTTGTGTCGGTTTCTTTGTTTGTATTTTTCACAGACCCCCTTTCAATACCCAATGATACCCCAGCTAAGACCATTTTTTGTTACTACAAAGACTGAGATCACACTTTTGCTCTCCATTTTGCATTTTCTACGTATGATCCTACTATTTAAGAAATAGAAACATGTGCCGTGTTTCTATCGAGTTATAGCAACACGAGTGGAAGTTTGGGAGAACGAGAAATGCTGTGGGAACACGAACCGCAGGCGAGTGTTTACACGGCTTTTTCGAGTTCTCCCAGACTTTCACGAGAGTTTCTATTTAACAATTAGATTATGAGCTCGAGATTTCTATGAGGTGATAGTTGAAGGGGTATCGAATGGTCTTTGTGAACATTTGCGAGCATGCGAGCAGCGCGTTTATTTTTGCGAGCACGAGCAGTGATCAAATTTGTCTTGCCAGCAGCGAGCACTTCGTAAATTTTCTAGGCGGAATTTATATCTCTCTTTTATTGGAAAGAAACGTTTTGAGCCAAGTAATCTAGCTGACACCGTTCAACTAATCCCAGCGGCTTACAGCCAATTATGCCTAGTTGGATGTCAAATTACGTCAGGTAGCTTCGCGTGAGCTTCAGTGCGGTACACCAGGTGGACGCTCAGGCCGGGAGATCCAAAGCTTTCTACTTCGGCATTGTGAACACATCATGGGAAGAAGCTTAAAGTTACCAGACTTTCAAGTGTTGTGACATGGAAGGTTTCACATTGAAGCCAAACAGCTCTAACAAGCTCTGAAGGTCGAATAGTAATAGTAATGCTCTACATGTCTTAATGTCTCTAGATTACTTTCTACCTTTACTGGTGCCTTTCGCGAAGAATTCTTACGCGCGTCAGTTTCAAGAAAACGTCAGCAAAACAAGGCAGCATGTTTCCAGAAACATTCATAGCGCGTGAAGTTTTCCGAATGTTCCTCAGGTTTGCCATACGGGAATTTTAGCGAGAATCCGAGCATGCGAGCACTGACAAAAATTTTGCGAGCACGAGCAAGTGAGCACTCATCTAATTTTTGCGAGCAGTTCGAGCACTTTTAAATTGAATGGGACCATTCGATACCCCTAGTTGATGAGGCCGAAGCCGGCCAAATCAACTATCACCTCATAGAAATCGAGAGCGAATAATCTAATTGTTTTAGTAGAATTCTTACTAAAATTTCCATTAAATGACGGTTTCCAATTATTTCTTGACGTATTATTAAGCTTTGCGTCTAAAAAAGGTCGCTCGGATTGAATTAAAGTTATGTGCGCGCGCGCATCAGTTTTTTTTCAAAATTTTCTACTTTTTTAAATGTCCAGAAACCGTAAATGTCCTTCATTTAGACTTCTCAAGAATTTAATTATCCATACGTATCAAGATGTTCCTTCAAAACTTTGGATAAGCGAAAAAAACGTCTCCATTTCCTAGACGACGTTTTTTCGTTTTTCCAAAGTTTTGAAGGAACATCTTGATGCGAATGGATAATTAAATTCTTGAGAAGTCAAAATGAAGAACATTTACGGTTTCTTGACATTTAAAAAAGTTGAAATTATTGAAAAAACTGATGCGCACGCGCACAACTTCAATTTTAAGAGAGCTTGACTGTAAAAATCGAGAAAAAAAGCCTTTTTGCGCCGGATGCCAAAAAAATTTTTTTTTCCAATTTTCTTCAAAAACATTTTGCAGGTCGAGGTTCTATAGAAAAAGCAATACCTGCAATATGGAGGTCATGGGGGTTTTATTTGGGAAGAAATGACGCTTGGAAGTTCACACCAAATGACGTGACTAATATCCCAGGGTCAAAAT